>NW_009715299.1:59828-143108 GCF_000703405.1 Apaloderma vittatum
CCTCCAGGCGGGTTTTGAAAGTCTCCAGAGACGGAGACTCCACAACCTCCCTGGGCAGCCTGTGCCAGGGCTCTGTCACTCTCACAGTGAAAAAGTTTTTCCTAATATTTTTGTGGAACCTCCCATGCCAGCTTGCATCTGTTGTCCGTTGTCCTGTCATTGGACATCCCTGAGAAGAGCCTGGCACCGTCATCCTGACACTCACCCTTTGCATATTTGTAATCATTCATGAGGTCACCCCTCAGCCTCCTCTTCTCCAAGATAAAGAGATCCAGCTCCTTCAGCCTTTCCTCATAAGGCAGATGTTCCACTCCATCATCTTTGTGGCTCTGCACTGGACTCTCTCAAGCAGTTCCCTGTCACTCTTGAGCTGACTCTGGTGTAGGCATGGGGTTAGGTCATATTTGGGAAATGTCATTAATGTTTACTGAGCAATACAAGTGGATCTGGGCTTTCCAAAAAAAGGAAATAAAAAAGGGAGCATTACCAATTACTAAAAAAAAAAAGTGTCTGGGTACGGGATCTGAGGAGAAACAGAGGATAACCCTCCCAAGAGTCTATTAAGAATCAGTTATATATTGTTCCATTTTCCATGCTCATTACAATAACTCCCCCAATAATAGCTGCATGCTGTGCTTTTTTTCTATTCTAGTACAATTTTCCCCATGGGAACTAAATATCTCAGTTTAAATACTGAGCAGAGCTGGTAGAGGAAAGCATTATGCTTCTGCTGTGCTAACCCTGTGTGTAATCTGCGTTTTAGCTAGCTGGTTACTTTCCTTCTTCCTCATTACTTGATGCAAAAATGAAAGGGAGGAAGGGAATGTTGGTCAGACAGTCAAACTAAATGACATTGTGAAGGTCAAAGTGTGTCAGATTTAATATCTTTCAGAAATTAAGGCTTTGGTGAATTTTAATTCCTTGAGCTCTGAGAAAAATTGCAGGGAGAAAAGTAATCAGTGGCTCCATCTTAGTGCAGTCCCTAAACTAGGACTTCAGTGACATTTAAATCTCTATATCCACCTCCTGGCATGGTTTTTACATGCAGTGATGCTTTCCCTCCCAGGGCTCTGAGTTTCCTTGGGAGATCCTGGTCCAACAAGGGGGAGCAGTTCCTGTGTGGGCAGCAGTGGGATTCCGAGACAAATACCCTGCTCGGGCTTTCACCTGGTGGCTCATCACAGAGACCTCCCCACAAAGCTTGATGTCCTGGGCAATTCTGTTTCCAAGGACCCTGATGCATGCAGACTCCAGAGCTAGAATTCCAGAATCTGAGAAACAGAGATGTCAGCCCTCCTTTTACGCTGTTCCTAGTCTGTGCTCATGATGCCAGAAGTCTCCACCTGCCACAGGGGCGTTACGAGGATCGCAAAGTTTTGGCTTATAAAATGGTCTAATCACATGATAATAGGAACCTACAAAGGCAAAGAGCTGTGCCTCAGAGGGGTCAGTTATATGCTGTGACTCTGATGCTGCCTCTTACTCATTTTATTTTCCAACTTACTGCACAAGCTGGCAAGTGAAATTGTTTCACTCAATTCACTGTTAAACAAAGAGGCAAGCCAGTGCATAAAGCACAAGCTTTGCTTGACATTAACTTGATCTGAAGATCAAGAAGAGGTGTGTTTAACTTTGCATTATCTTCATTTTTAATTTCCACTGTTGTCTGTGCTTCTTGCTGTCAGACAGAATGGAAAGCAGAACTAATGGGGAAAACATTGGCTTCTGGTGTGGAAGCAGGAAACATTATCTCACAAATAGATGAATACTCTGGTGATTCCCAGCACAGTCATACAGCTACAAAAGTTCCTCTGGGCTTCAGATGGGTAGTTTTCACTTGAGTATGTAATGAACTCTTGTGAGGTCACATTTAGGGCACTGCAAGACTTTGCCTTCACCAGCAAGTTCAAATGATTCTCCTAGCAGGGTCAGTGGGTTGCAACGTAGGATCTAAATCTGAATTCAAACTCTGCAGTCAGTGTGTGGAACTAGAGCTTCCTAGGCAAAGCTCCCCATGGAGACTCAGAGACCTGAATTTGCCATGGAAGAAGATGTAGTTCAAATTCACCATCTTTGGATTCCCCTTCCATAGTTTTCCCTATAAAACAAAACCCACCTTCTAAATCCTATACTCACCTCAGTTTTCTTGAATCTCCAAATGCAAACATTGGATATTTCAGAATTTGATTCAGTCTGTAGGACTGAATAGGCCTTTCATAAAGTGGTAGAGAAAGAATTATAGGCTATATCTGGTTTCCAAGGAGCATGATAACCTAGCTCTAGATATGCCCAAACTTCAGAGTACACTTCCATGTAGAAATTAAACTTCGACTGTTGCAGCTTGAGCCCATCTATTATTAATTAATTCACTAAAAACATTTTTTTTGTTCAGAAATATGTTTGCTTCTGCAAACAGATCAGCTGGTGGTGGCTTTAGAGAGACACTGAAGAGATACACTCCTAAGAGTCAAAGCTGAGGGTACTTTAAATAAGAAGACAAGTTCATCAGTAGAATGAAATCTTTCCAAAGGCAGCATGAGCTGGTTCCAGGTGAAGGCTTTAGCTTTTCTTTGTAAAATAGTTCCTCGCTCTTACAGATCCGAAGGAATAAATTTTACATCATGGTAGCTTGTACTAAAAACAACTGGCAAAATAGAGGCCCATCAGTTCCATACTGCTGCTCACCTGGATTTTGCTTTGTTTTGGAAACAAATCAGAGAATCAAACTCACCCTCAGGACAACTCCAATGAAATCAATGTGCAACCCTGGGAATTAATCTGGCCCAAGCCTCATTTTCTCTTTAACTGCAGGAGCCAAGGTCATTTTCCCATCTGGATTTTGCAGATGCTTCCGCACATACTGATGAGTTATATCTTTTATCAAACCTTGACCATCATTTTCAGGGCTAGAAAATGATTGCACAGTGTCAGAGGATCACACAAAACATCATGAAACTCTTGGTGTTAAAATCCTGACCTTATATTTGCTATGTGCCGCTTTTCCTTGTCCCCAAATCCACATACAGTCTTTCCACAGGGCAGTGCATGACTTTATCCTCCTTTGTCTCCAAAATCTCTGCCTTAATGCCAGATGACACTATTCATCCTCTATCTTAATGAAGCTCCCCTTTTCCACATCTGAAGGATTTTATCTAAGTGTGACCAGCATTTTTCTGCTGGTTGAAGAACAAAGGAGGAGAAACTATAAGAATAACTTTTTCATTTTGGAGGTAGTTTCTGTCTGTCTGTCTATGCCTATAGCCTTGCTCCCCTCTAATCTCCTCAGTAATACCCCTTGTATCAGTACATGTGATGTCTGGATGGATCTGACCCTGCAGCAACCGCTGGTGACAACAGAGCATCTTACTATTAGGCTGCCTTAAACCTTGACTTTGTCAGCACCTTAAAAACTGCTTTTGAGTAGCTGAAGGCAAAGACCTAGTGCAAGCATGCAATCCGGGCAATTATTCTAAAGTGGAAAAACAAAAAATGCGACAAGGATTGGCTGCAGACACCCTCTTTGCCACAAGGTGGTCTGTGTCGACATGCTGGCCAAGGCTCCACCTTATACATCCAGTCTCATTACAGTGAAGAAGACATGCCATTCAAAGATGGCAGTGACTATAAATCAATATACTGGTGAGAAATATATTGCAAAAGCAATTCCTGCCTGGAAGCCGACTGTGCAAGGCTATCTGTGCATCCACTTTTACCCTAGGCTTAATACCAACATGGTACTTAGTCTACAGACTGGGATGTGAAAACACACAGATGCCAGCTACGAAGTAATAACACTGGGAAATCTGTGGTTTGTGATATTTTAGTATCCTGAGCAGAGGATTATTTGCTGTTTATTGTACTTTAAAAAGTTCTCCTTCTGTGCAATTGATAGCTTTACTTTTCCCGGACAGAATAACAAACAGCTGTGCTGTTAAAATAAGAGATCCTTCGGATCATTTCAGGGCAGCATCTTGGAGGTCTTGGAGCCACAGTGAGTTGTGGAAAGGGTGAGTGGCTGTGGTGAATTTGCCAGCTGGTGCAGGCACTTGCAGCTGCTTAGAGTTCATGTAAAAATCTCTCTTCCAGATTATTAAAAGCAGAAAGACAGTTGTAAATCACAGTCTTGCCTCTTGTGTAACAGAGACTAGTGACTTAGGACCAGAAGTCACAGATGAGCTTGACCAGAGGTACCCAGCTGGGCTATGGAAATGCTGCTCTAATTTGCTGGAATTTCACATGCCAACATTGTATTTCCGTGATGCAGCAGAGAGTTCACGCAGAGGCTGAAGACCAGGTACTCAGATTCTATGCAGGTTTACTCCTTGATTATTTATTCAAAAAGGATCACATAAAAAACCCACTGGAGGCAGTAAGAGACTCCTGTTGACTTTGCAGCAGTCGGAATCAGACCCAAAGCATTCAGGGCTTTAATATGCATAACTGAAATTTGGTAGCAATGCTTCCAAAGGTCTGTATCAGATCATGAACTCCCTTTGGAGTAACGTGCTCACCACACATCTACAGTTGCCTGAGGGTAACCTCTAATAACCGGTTCCAGACAGCTGTCCTGACTGGACTGATATTTCCTCAGAAGAGCTATGAACCAGGATCACCTACTGACCTCCTTCCATGTAAAAATGGTTTCTTGGCCCAGGTGGAGGAAAGCATGGCTGGCAAGGATGGCAGAAAATGTGAAGCTGCAGCTCAAGAGAGCTGGGAGCCATGGAGGCAGAGCTGTAGAAAGGTCTCCAAATAGCTTTGTTTGAAGTTTCAGCTAACGTGGCTAGTCCCTCTCTTCCATTCGCCCTTCAAGATAGGGCATCACAAGCACTCCTTCCTCCCTATGTCCTGCACCCCCATTTTCCTCTGGCAGCATCTGAACTCCATCTTTTGCTGCAGCTGCTGGTGTCCCGGCAGGGCACAGCAGAGCAGAGAAACGGCTTATACTGGTGAATTCTGGGGCAAAATCTTTCTGGATGTGAAAGATGTGAGCCCTGCAGCTGGCAACAATTGCTAGCTAGCTAAAGCACCAAAAAGAATGATCTGCCAGTGTTTGAACATGCCATATACAGAGCCAGAACTGGTTATATTGTCTGCTGACCACTTTATAATGAAGGTCTTTTGCCTATTCTATAGAAGACTGAAAATCTGGGTAATATTTTTTGGTGTAACAATATTTTTCCAATGAGAAAAAAGTACAGTCTCTGATTTGTATTCCTCTGACTTGAAATCATTCATTTTAAGTGACTGTTTGTTCTGCTAATTTGGGATCTGGGCAGGCATGGAAACAATTTATTTTGGTTTGTGAAGGGAGCTGAGCTTGATTTTGTTAAGCCCATATACACTCTGTTGCTTTGGGATGCAGGGCAACTCCCTGCTAGAATAAGACTCCTCAAGAGGCAGGAGCTCCAGAGTGACACCCTCAATGAGGGACTTTTCCCTCACCTTCCCTGTGCTTTGTAGTAGCCCTGGTCACAGCTGGTTGGTATGGCTTGCTTTCAGGGCACAGCTCCTCACATCCTTCATGGAAGGTATGAGGGTGGGATCTGGCCCTATAGCTCACCCACAGCACCTCAGGGCACCTGATGAGGAGACAAGCTATGACTAAGAGTGTTTGCTTATGGTCCCCTCACTGCCACAGTGCATGGAGCAGGGTGGTGTCACATGCCCTAAATGCATTGGCCAGATGCAACGGCCCAGGAGTAGACATTGCTTTGTCCTCTGCCTCCCTGACATTCACACAGCATGTGGGCCCCACCGGCTGCTGAGATGTCACATTTTGCACTCTGGCCTCCTCAAACCAAAGAATCACTTTGTGTCCAGTCAGAGGCAGTTCCCTGCAGGCTCAAGGCCTTGCAATGAAGCCAGAAGTTCTTCAAAACATTTTCCCCAAGTTCCACCTTCCTCATTAATCTGCCAGAGGAAGGTAGACCAAACACCTCGACCTCTTGCACCTCGTCTCCTCTACAAGAGTTATTGTTTGAAAGTCACTTAAGAAACTAAACCTTTAACAGCCATTCTTATGTGACGCAACACAGACGTGGATACTCACAGAGGAGCCCAGTCCAACACAGACCTTCTGGCTGGACTCCTCAAACGGGGACCACTCATCTTGAAATCCTGCTGTGAGCCTTCTTCCCTGCTGCAATGGAGAAGTCCTTGTACTTCTTACAGCCTCATTAGAAAATTAAAATCTCGCTACTGGCAACATGGAAACTCGTTCAAAAAGCCTGCTTGTTTGGATGCAGATAAAATAGTATTTTGACATCTCTAACAATGCTACTATCCCAGTAAATAAATTATCAGAATTCACTTATAATTACTTTTGTTATACTTGTGCCTGCCTCACAGCAAATTTCCCAAGACAGAGTTCTGACGTCTGTTAACTTTATTTCCCTAATGTCTAAGCAAAACCCATTTTTTTGAAAAATGCTCCTTATTATTTGAAGCAGAAAAGCAATTGCTATTGAACAAAAGCTGGATAATATTGTCTTTCGTGATATGCTGTGCAATGACTTGGACTATAGCAACGTTACATGAAGCGAGGATTTGTTTAAATAGCTTTCATTCCGGTTTGCCACTAAACCTCAGTAATAGTACATTAAATACATGTATTTCAGTACCCCAGCACAGACATTTTATTCTGCAACTCAGAGTGTTTCATCTTACTGCTCTGAGGATTCTTGCCAGTTGGCAGCTTTGCACATTTACTAAATTGCTAAATTTTTAGCATTTACCCGCTTATCTAGTTTGACAAAGCATGCCTGCACGAGACAGAGGGATTTGGGCCTGGGAGTATGGGCAGTGCACTTCCAGGGTTGCAGACACTTAAATTGGCACTCCATAGTCAGAGAACACAGCAATGGGTCCCTTGCGATTAAATTGATAAACAGCAAAAGTTGGAAGCTGGATGAATCGAAACCACAGCCACCTAAGAGCAGAATGATTTACAAGAGGAGAGTACGTTGTTATAATTAAAACCTGCCCAGTTTACTGCAGACAACTCAACTCTTTGAAATCAAAGAATGAATTCACACTATATCTTTCCACCAGTCACCTGTGGGTTTGAAGATGGATTTGGTCCAAAACCAGAAGAGTTTGTCTCAGTGTCTTAGATTCAGCTAAATTGGTGTGCAATTAGCTGCTGCCAAACAGGGCTGGGGCTGTCCCTCATGCTGACCCTCATCTGACCCCAGCTCAGAGCTATGCCAAAGCACCAAATCAAAATATAGTGATTTGCTGGTTTAGGCCCTGAGTGGACTCACCCCAGGGGCCACGAAGAGCCAGCGCTGGCACAAGGCAGCAACAGTGAAGATGACACTGAGCAGCAGGTCCTCTGCCGCGGGGAGCAGATAGCCCTTCCATCAACTTATCCATAGTGTCGAGCCATCCTCAGGGCCTGGCGTCCTCACCACAGAGAGAACAGCAAGATCAGAGGACTGTGAAAGATTTCTAGCCACTGTCAGATTAATGAAAGACTCACAGTCCTAGACTGGCTTTTGCTCTGAACCAGAGACTTTTCTTTCTCTGTTGACTGGTATCAGAAAAGAAAATTAACAACAGCCCATGAACGCAAGCACATTAAAGCTATGCAGCTACTATGAATACAGAGAGACAGGGTCATCTCACCACAGATGGATGAACTGAGTATTTCTAGCACTGTTGCTGACTAACCCTATCTGAGAGTGTCTTACACAGGCAGCACAGACTCAGGTGTCTTCCCAGGGAGGAAAATTGGTTGCTAGAGCCCCTTGCAAAGATAAATAACTACATCGGTATTCAAAAGCGAGAGAGGCTTGTGTCCAAAATTTCACATTTTGCAGTATTTCAGAGAACTCTAGTCTTTGTTCGGGACTGAAACTCCAGCCCAGTTGGTACAAGTCCCATGGGTTTCAGGACAGCTCTGGTTTCATTCTCTAACGTACATTGCTGAAAGCACTGGCTTATGAAAAGTGAACAGCTTCTAAGAAATGGGCTAGAGCCAGACCTGGCCTTCCTTATTGCTGTTTTTTGGGTGGTTTAGTGCTAGTGATAGGCAGCTAGCTAGTCATGAAAAAATCCACAGTAACAACAAAATCCCAAGGACTCTTTGATGCAAAAGCTCCAACCCATCTCCAAAGATAGCCCTGTCTTGGATGCAAAGTAACATCACAGTAAGACTGCCTTATAGAGAAGGAGTTGAATTACACCTCCTCTACTGCACTCTTCACCTTTATGATAATCCAAGACAGTGAGTTTCAAAGCACTAGTCATCCTCCATGCAAAACAGCTTTGCTGTTCCTCTCCATGGTAAATAACAGCAGATTAACAATGTCAAATGAAATAGCAGTTCTTCTGCTCTTTCAAGCACCTGAGCTGTACAAGGGGAATAAAAATCGTTTCCAACAAATCTGGTGTTCTGAATCTCCCTGAACTGCAAGGGTTTGAATACTGGAATAAATGCCACCTGGCTCTGGGAGACTGTTTCCATCAGTGGCCCCAGATCTGCCTTCCCCACCCTCTGCTCCTCACCCACCCTCAGAGGAGTGATGGGGTCTAGGGCCTGCTGTGCTGGCTTCAGACCAAGGCAAGCTGGGCTCTGTTCCCAGACCTTCCTCTGCTTTCCAATGCTGTGCGGCTCAGATCACTTCTCCGAGCCTCAATCTCCCCATCTGTAAGAAAGGAGTGAGCCATTGGTTTCTTTCTGAAAGCTCCAGGCAAGCCATGCGATAGTAGAGAGGGAAGCATTGGGACTATCCAAACTGCTGCTCTGTACATAACGGCCTGAGCAAAAGTGTTCATGAGAACTGGGCTCCAGCTGCCTCCAGCTCCAGTTCTGGAAGCAAACATCTTCTTTGCTGAAGATGCGCAAATCTAATCTCTTTCCCCCTGCCCTCCTGCCTGTTTTTCTACGGTGCTTGTGAAAATTACAGTTTTGTCATTTGAAAACAAAAGTGATTAGCTGGCAAGAAAGACTCCATAAAGACGGCAATGGAAGCTGTCACATCTGTACTGTCTGAACACCATCTGTCTTACAAGTTTACTCTGAATGAAAGCAAATCCCATCCAGTTCTCCTGCTATATATCAGTAAAATGCTTAGCAGTGGCACTTGGAGAAAGAATGAACACATTTCAATTAGACAATGGCATCATAAAATACCAGCTCAGTAAATAAAAACCTGGAGGTTAAAATTTGTAGAGATTAAGCAGTCTGTTAAGTAAAGTTTACCATGGCATGTTAGGGTTTTTGTAATACATAATTATATACATGTAGCCTCCAAAACAGGCTCTTTAATTTACTTTTCAGATTGCTACTTTTGCTTTAAGCATATGTGACTGCCTCTCAAGAGTTACCTGAGATCCAGAGATTGGTTTGGTGCTGTAGACACCTGCAGAAACAGCTGTTTCATTTTTGGTAGAGAAAGGAAGGACAGCAGAGTGATAGAGAGGGAAAGCAGAATCACAGAATGGTTTAGGTTGGAAGTGACCTTTAAAGATCAAACAGACAAATCTGACTTTTACTTGAGGAGCTGGTGACAAATGCTGAAAACAGAAGGTAAGTGCTGCAAGCGGGCTTGTTGCCATTCAGAAGAAAGTAGTTGTCAGTTTAGATGGAACAGAATGCAAAGAAAATACCTTGCTGAGAGCCCTGAAGTACATGCATCACCACTAATTTCCAAGACTCTGCAAAGACTGTGGTTATGAGGTTATAACGTACTGTTTTCCCCTCAATAAATCTCAAAACAGATGTTTGGACCTGGAAGGATGAAGTGATAACTATATCCATTGCAAGCCTAAGCTAAAATGAAAATCCACTGTTTCTTGGCTGATTTCGCAGATAGCATTTTCTTCCAAAGCACAATACGCATGGGCAGGCTTCAATTTCTTCCTAACTCAGATAAATGGTTTTTTATTAAGATAAAGCAGTGCAAATATTTAAGAAAGGCTGTTCCTGCACAGTGTTCCTGGGGTAGCAGGCTCCTATGTGCCCAGGCAGGCTTTTCAGAGGAATAGTGTCCTCTGTCTGCTTCAAGAAGTGTCTGCTCAGAGCTGCTGTCACTGTGACCCTCTGTTAACTTTATGAATCAGAGCTGAGACAGAATTTGTTCAAAGCACCTCAGGAATCTTCAGTGCAAAAGTCACAAGCACATTTGCACTGCAGTGAACTCGGCCTTACAAACGGCGAAAAACATTGGTCCCATCTTATGTATGGGGAAATGAGTCTCAGATAAACACAGTTTGTGATGATGCACCTTTCACTGCGTTCCAGTAACAACCAGGTCAGATCCAGTCAGTGTACATGCTCCAAAAAGCTGCTGAAACCTGTGGGCTGCCAGAACGCCCCTGCAATACAGCCCTCTTGTTCCCGTGCTGCCAGTTCCTTCGTTGCTCTTTTTCCCTCCTGCTTCAGCATCATTCTTCCCCCTACGTGAGCTAAGGAAATATCTCAATTATTCCAGCTGTTGTGCTACACCACACTGAACATAATCAAAGCTAGCAAAGCATGGTTTGCTGGCTCCATTGTCATCTGGCACCAAAAGCTGAAGATCCCAAATGAACAGTGCTTAGCTGATCTCATACTCAAGGGAGTTTGTCAGGGGACGGAGTGAGGGGCAGAAAAAGGAAATAAAGCTGTGGATCTTTCACAGCTGGTTGTTTTATTATCATTAGAAAACTTAAGAGAAGTACAAGGTCCTGGATAGCCCTGCAAATTCATTCACTTATGCTGATACAGTCAAGGTGCAGTCTTGTACTTTAAACATCATGATTAACACAAAGCGTCCATCTGAAACAAAATGGAAAGAAAAAGAAAGAAAAGACTATAAAGTAGAGCCCACATTATACATAATTCCAGCTCATTTCCCTAAGCAGAGAGAACTTCAACATCACCAGCACCGGGGTGGATGATAAATAAGGGCTTAAGAAAAAGAAGTCCGTCTGCTCACCCTGCTCCACCCAAGTTTGCAGCAGTCAGTGCACAAAAGTGCTCCAGTTGGAAAAGAGAAATGGAAATTGCTCAACTATAGGTAGAGAGGGGACTGCTACTGGATCCTAATTCAGTGCTCAAAACCTAGTTTGAACAAGCGCTGGTTAAACAGGAGCAGCAGCTGAAGATATTCTCTGTGCTGGGTCTTGCCTTGGCCCTGCTTACCTAACCCGGCATACTCCTGAAAGCCTCTGCCAGAAGATTACAAGTGTGTGAACCCTGTCCACTTCGATACTTCTGGCTGCTAAGTCTCATTACAAAACAACACATGTGGATGAAATGGCACTTCCCTTCCACGGAAGTTTTTCTAGGTGCTAATGGGATCCACTTTACACCAGCTGAGAGCAGCCAAGTGAGATGCTCTAAAAAGCTGGCACCTTGGGGACCCTAAAGTCGTCTTCAAGGAGTAGGGGAGCAACAATTTCCAAAACATAATCGATTAAAACTCTTCAAATCATGGTCCCAGTCTTACAGACTTCTAAGATGTTTAGTTCTTTTTAAACATTAATAGTGACATTCTCAGATCCACTCCTAGATGCTGGAAAGGCCAGAGACTTTGCAAGTTTTTGTGTGATGCTGCTTAAGCAGGCTGAGAAACACTTATTGGCTTCTCAGTTTATGTGAACTACAGCAAAATCTTCTCCATTATCATCCTCTATTATTGCACCCCAGGTCGCACATTTCAGGGATATTCAAAACTTCAAAACGAGCACGGAATTATCTCCCAAAATCTAAGATCATGTTGCTGAGAACAAAAGAAAAGATCTCTTGTGTGTTGTAGAACTATGATACACAAGTGAAGTGGCCAATCTCCATCTCATACAGGGCAGCGTTAAACAGATACAGAGCAAGTTTTGTGGAAAATTCATACGCCCCTCTACAAGACATCTTGCAAAGGTGATACTCACACGCACACGTAGAGCTCTTTACCCCCCGTACCTGAAGTGTTAATAGAGCACAGCAGAAATGAGGAAATCTCCGAAATGAGGACAGTGTTCCAAGAACAGCATCGATCCAGGGTTGCCCTTCCGTTCCCTGGTGCTGACAGACAGCAAATTGATCACAGTGTGGTTTGAATTTCTCTCCTGACAATTCAGGCAGGTGAGGGCCAGGAACTCTGCAAATGCATAATCTGTGCCTGGCACTCGCTACCGACTAACCAATGATAAAACCTTTGGAGCAAGCTGTTTCTTCTCCAGTCGGTTAACATTTATATCCAGCTGAACTCCTGGGGTGATAAGTACAGCAGATCTCCTCCTCTGAGGCAGATAAGTAAAACACACTGTAAAGAAAAGTACAGGGTATTGACACATCTCTCCTAAAGGGGCTGTCAGCAGCTGAGTACTGCAGTCCCTGTGAATGCGAGGAAGGGGAGGAGTATTTTTTCCAGGGAGACTCTGCTCTATGTCTGCCTTCCTCACTATTAACTGATCCATTTTTTCATTCTTCCTTCCCCCAGCTTGATGTGTATAGGGCCATGCCCCGATTCCGGCCACAGCAGCATCTTTGCTAATTCTCCAAGTGCCACCTACAGTTTGTGAGAGTGTACACATTCATAGGCAGAGATGGAGAGATGCTCTAAATGTGTGCATACTTATATATACCTGAGTGCTAAGATATGATCAAATCAGTCCATAGCTCACACGTGAGAGAACAGAAATAAGCCTGAAAACTCTGCAAGAGCGTGAGCATTGCTGAGAACGAAATAGGGTCGTTTTGACTGCACCATCTTCATTAGTGGTCCTCAATTCCTAGTTCAGAAGTGCCATGAGCACAGAAAAGGGATCTGATATAATTTTCCTCCCTGATCAAATGCACCAGTGGATCTGACAGTACCAGCCCTGAGAGGTGTCACAAAAATGATAGTAAGTGGGAGCAAGTGCTAGAGTAGAGCACTGCGGCATCTTCAGTAGTCACAGTGATATAGCAACCACCACCACCTTCATCCTACCCCCCAGTAAAAGGGCCCTGCATAGTGGAGAAGCTTTTTTCAATAGCAGCAAAGACACACAGGGCAAAGGAAGTTAATGCAACATCTGAGAGATTTGGGATTTAATCAGAGCTTGGTGGGTTTGCAGTTTTGGTTTTCTTTTTTTTTTTTTTAAACCATTTTCTTGCAGAGACGTTTTCAAAGAAATAGAAGAGGACTTCACTGGTCGTATGCTGTCCTATAGCAGTCAGGTTAGCTGAGGAGCTCACAAAAGCCATCCCTGGATCCATGGGAAAAACAATAACTAAAGACTCTCAGGTAGAAGCTTGCCTTGGAGATTTGCTTCACTCACCTGGATATTTCTATAGATCTCTGCAATGGCTTTATCTTTTCCTTGGGGTTTCATCAGGAGATTGCACTGACCAGATTTCAGTCAGTGTATGTGCAGACCTCAAACAAGCCCCCCATGTTTGCTGAACAGCCTGATCTTGGCAGGAAAAAACATCCCAGACTTGAGCAGATGTTTGCGGGAGAAGATTCTGGAGATGCTTGAGTGCTCTGCTCTGGAGCTACTCGCCCTTTCTGTTCCCTGCTCCAACCAACCCTAGAGAACCCAACAGCGTGCTCTGTTTGGACATGGGCACATTTGAAAATGGTTATTTACAATGATTTCACTCAGATTTACAAGAAAACAGGAGCACAGAATGGTTTTTAAATGCACCACGTGGCTAAAAGCCCAAAAGCAGCTGGCCTCCGGCCAGGCTATGAGATGAACAATGATATTTTGGGGCAGAGGCACTGGCAAGCCCAGCTTCTTCCTGCTGTCATTTGACTTTTTAAAATGTACTTAAAGAGAGACGTTGTTAACTAATTGGATGTCTTTCAGTTCAACTCTTAGTTTTGGCTCATGATATAGTAGATACAGAATTAGTATATTCCCTTTCAGTCATCAGTTATTCCTCTCACCCATCGGTTTGGTTTTTTATTCTCTTCTTTAAAAAAAAAACCAAACAAAAACTGTTTCTTTGCTGTAAGTTTAAGTGGGGTTTGGGAAAGAGAAGATGGAAGAAACCTGTCTTCCTTTCTGTCCATGAGAAACACCTCTATTCCACATGTTAACTGATTTCTTCATTTCTGAAGAAGTAAATAAAAAATTACAAAGCCAAAGATGAAATATTGAGGTTTTCCTGACTTCTTGTTTCTCTTACAAATCTGCCATCAGCCATTTGAGATTTTATTTTCTGTTCCAAAACAGTAAGCAAGAAAATCATTTACAATTTCCTCAAAACTCCCACTGAAATGGGAAAAACATTCCCACTCCACCATCTGGACAACTACAGTGTCTGCTTCAGCTCACGACTGCTGGGCATGAGACCCTGGCCCCCTCACCAGTGAGGACAGGAGCCAGCTCCATCCCAGGGGTGATGGGACCTCACTGACTCCTCCAGCAGAACATCCACTTCCCACAGGGCAGGTGTCTGCAGGGCCAGGTAGCTTGTCCTGCACCATCCCATGCTGTCACAGGACACAGTGTCACTGAAGGTTGACCCAACACCACCAGGAGTGACAAGAAAAGGTCCTTCAGGATGGACCCGGCAGGATTTGGGGTTAGGAGACTATTTAAATAGCTGCTTCTGGGACAGGCTCTCAGCACTTTTGAACAATACAAGAATAACTAAATAGGTCTTTGATTCTTCTTTTTTTAATCTGCAGGGGGTCACTTATCTGGCAGATCTTTACTAGGCACACTATTCTCCTGGTCTTTTTCTGCTAGAGAGAGACATTTGGCGGGGGTGGAGAGAAGGAAATTGAAAATGCAAAAGGAAAATGTGACCAGACTACTCCCACTCTTTGAGAACTCAAATTACATGAGCACATGAGTGAGCTGGCTAGATGAGAGCTTAAATCCCAGATGTAGGTAAAGTCACCCAGCAATATCCTTATTTGTACCCTTCCTTCTTCCCTCCATCTAATTCTGCTTCTTTGGAGCTTCACAGCAGGTTAATAAGAGCCCCACAGAAGAGGGGGAGCCCTTGGTCAAGGGGTTGACTGGAGATGGTGCAGCAGACTCCCAGTCACACACCCGTCTGAAGGCACCCGCTGTCATCAGGTTTCAGAAGCTAAGGCAGCCTGTCCTGGGGGGTGCTGGGGATGAAAACGAGTGTAGCTGAAGGACGCCTGAGGATTTAGTTACAAATGGGTGGTGAGAATTTGCTCAGCTTCCTTGTTGATGGAGGGCTGAAAGGCAGAAAGACAGGAATCCAGACTTGAGGCAAGCCTAGCTGCCCTCTTCCTGAGGAAAACACAGCTTTGACAATCCTGCTGCAATCCTGTTCCCTTCTGCTGGAGCCAGTGCCTTGCTTCAACTGAGTCTGTTAGAGCGGCAGAGGACAGGAGGGTAAGGGAGTTCCCATCAGTTTTCTGAAAATAAGTGTGTGGGTACAAGTGACCACAAAAGCACTTCAAGCAGGGAACACACTGCAAAAGTGTCAGAAATGGGACTCTGAGAAAGCCAAGAATCAAAAAGCAAGGATCAGATCTTCTTCTTCTTCCCTCGAGACCACAGTCAGACAGCCAAGGCAGGCAAGCCCATAGGAAACTAAACATCATTAATTTCAACTCTCACACAGGGAGTCCAACTTGTTACACTTTACAATAGGTCTGAGATACCCCAGCAAAAGAGCAGATGCAGTGGGCCAGAAGACAAGTCGAAGCTCAAGAGCAAGGCATGGGACCATCACAACAGCTTGATCAAAAGGGAAGCAGTGATCTGGTGGGTCCAGTGACCTGGATCCAAACACCTGTGTAGTGAGGAAACTGGTGTGTGTGGTCTTGCACAGATCCTCCTCTTCCTCCAGTCTGCTAGTTCAGATCATTAGCTCTTAACTGACAGGCCTGTGGTCTGCTGCCTGCTTGCACAGTGCCTTGCACGAGAGACTCCTCTCAGGAGATGCCATCAGAAACATACGCCTGGTTAAAGGGGCACATTTTGCATCAGAGGCAGCAGTCTCTACTCACTGCCTGCTCTGCATTCCTGGGCCATCTAAGCTGGCTTTCTTTAGCAAAGATGAGTCTCTCGATCTGCCTCACTCTTAGAAATGGCTCTCTGTGTGCATACATCCAACCAGCTGGCAGGATCAGGACCTTCTCTGCTACCCCATTAGACACCCACCGAATATATCCTGGGGAGCTGTGCAGACAAACAGTACATGAAAATGTACATGAGGAGGAGTGTGTAAGACTGAATACACAGTGGGAGAAGAAAGAACATGAGAAACCAGACATCTAAAAAAGAAGGAGGTAAAATGATCAGGCAAAGCAGTGAGATGAGAGAGAGTTGTTATTAGAGGCAAGAAGTGAAAAGAGGCAAATTAAACACTGGTTCAAACCAGAGTAAAAATAGCACAGGAGGAAAAGGAAGAAGAAAGCACCTGCAAAGGAACACAACTGATGTCTTTCAGGAGGTGCTATCACACTGACACATCTGCTCTGCCAGCTTTGCAGGGGAGCACACCCTGAAACTAACTGCAGGGCAGCGGGCTGTCACAGGGAACAGCTCTGGCTGGAGCCCACCCTGCCGAGCGCCCCTGCTCTCTCAGTTGACCAAATGAGGTAGCAAACTTGGGGACTAATGCAGGGTCACTGCACTTAGTTATTTACATCAAGTATTGAACAGTCACCACAAAAAGACTTAGCAAATAAGCTCCTTGGCTACTTTTTGAGACATCTGCATCTTCTGTCATCCACAGAAGGAGATGCAATCTGGGCCACTGGAGTCAATCCAGCTGAAAGCAAAAGTTAAATCTAGATACAGAATTAATTGGTGCAAAATTCTTCACACAGTGTCAGGCAGGATCATCTCTATTAAAATATCTCAGAAAATTAAGACAGACTCGAAGTCCCTGTAATTGTATTTGATTCCCACCCTGGCCACAAAATTAAAGCCAGGAATGAGACCAAGATCAAAACTTAATCTTTGGACATGAATTCCCAGCGCTGCCCCATGTCTAGCTGGATTAACAACAAACTGCACTAATCCCTGAGGATCTCAAAGAAAACTGAAAGAAAAGCCAGGCAGGAATTTATGTATAAGAATGAACCATATGAAACAGAATGCAAAGAAATGATAATACATTACTGCAAAAATCACAGCGATTAGACACATTTTTGGGGTGTCTCACTAGTCCCTTCCCAAAGTGGTACATTGAAATCAGCCAGGCTGTAATGAGAGACGGGTGATGGCTGCTGGTGCTGCCCAAAATATCTTGGCACTCTCCAATGAGAGCATGTCCCAAGAGGTGTCATCATCCAGACCTGTCAGCATCTGGCACTGGAGTCTCAACGGGCAGGAGGGGAGCAGCCTCAGGGCAGGCCATGCAAGGTAGCGGCTGTGGGGATAGTTCCTTCAAGAATGTTCTCTTTACCCTTTCTCCCTCCTGCCTTCCCTGCTATCATTTCTCACCAGGATTCCATCTCTCAGAAGTAGCTTTGCAATGAAACCTGAGTGGGGGGATGCTTTGGCTCTGTCCTTATCCTGGGTGCCCAAAACTCAAAAGAAAGTGTCACCTGTACTTATCCAGTGAATGCAGCTGCTACTGCTGTTACCTCTGGCTCACACAGAAACACCCCTCAGTGTAAGGCACTGAAAGTGTAAAGGTGAATCTCTGCTCCATCCCTGTGTGCCTGCTCTGCTCAATCCTCAGCCCCCACAGGATTAGTCTGACAGGCAGGGATATCTGTAGGGGTTTAAGAAAGCTGTCATGCTGCCTCTTCTGCATCCAGCCTTCCTGCCTGACCTTCGCCAGGTCACTCTGCAGTTCATCTCCCTCTCTGTAAAATCAGGATTATAGAACCACTCTGCTCCAAGACAGCATTGCAAGGATAAATGCATCAGTGGTTGTATTAGGCACACGAGTAATGAGAGATTGGATGAAAATGAAAGATGACCACACATTTGATTTCTAACTTTACCTCCTAGATCAGACCAAGTAATCTGGCTTTGATAGAGTGCTTCTCACTTTGACAGCCTCTGGAGAATCAAAGAGCTCCAGTACAGAGACAGAAAAACCAGCCTCCCCCAAATACTCTTCCCAGGACCTGAGTGGAAAGACCAGCTCTGGCCACTCTTTGGTTCTGCTGCCACTTTACTTACACTGCGCCCCCACACTTCCAGATGTGCACACACTCCGTGAGCTGGAGATCTGAGCAGAATGAAATATCAAGAGAAAACAAAGCCCTAGAACACAGCTTTAGATGCAGTCATAAAAATACAGTTCTTGCTTTGATGGTATATTATCTTGACAATTTCCAGCTGTAAATAAGATGCTTCTCCAGTTCATCTTCAGTGAATCCAAACGTCAGTGCACCAGCTATTTGCTTTAACATGGCCAAAGGTCTTTGGGAAAAGAGAAGCTGTATATATATGCCTGTATGATAGACAAGTGAGGTGGTTATTTACATGGGATAATGAAACATGTAGTAAACATTTTAATGTCACATTATTAGAGATATGGGCTTCTTACAGAGTACTAGTTTTTCTCCAAAACTGTCTTCCTCTCCTTTCATCACAGGCTGTGTTGCTGCTTTGCTTTGTGAGCTCTGTTACACGGTATTTTCTTTCAGCTACCAGTTAAGGAAGGTCGAGCTGCCCTTGTCGTGCACAAGCTGCCTGAATCAGAGCCTGCCCGGGTCCATGTACGTCTGGCCAAGACGGCCTGCCTGGCGAGCCTGCGACTTGCCAGAGTTAACATTCACACCCTCTCTGTGTAGGGGTTGCAAATACCCAAGGAACAATTAACCTGCCGCAAACGCTTGTTTCATCATTTTAATCCAAAGTGTTGACAAGAAAAATTGTACTTTTTCCTACTTGCCTTAGAATACGAAGCAGTGAAGTCTACATATTCACTGATGAAAAGCTTCCTAAAAGAAATTCTCAAACAAAGAGCCCTCCAAACATCCCTTCTCTCCACCTTCTGGTTTTCATACAGCAAGAAATTTAAATTTCCCATGACTTATACCTATTTTTGTGAGGAAAATGCCCTTGTAAAACATACCAGTGCCTATTGACTGATGCAGCTGCCTTTCATTAGGAAAGAAACAGTTAAAAGAAATACATTAAATCTCATGACGAGACAGACCTGCTGTCTCAATTCCTTTGAGTCAATCAGCACATTGTTGCTGCTGTAAATCAAAGGTAATTCTGCAGCACAGTGCTGTTTTATTAAGCAGGTACTGCCCTACAAAGGTAAATGTATATGCATATTAACTATAAAAATTTATTCAAAGATCATAACCTCTCAATATTTTGTTTATAGTCTGAATATTCAAATATAATATTTTAACTGATATACATAAGTGAAGTGCCAAAGACGCATATGTATAGGCATATACTACAGATGTGTAGATACATCACGCATACATATTTATTTCACTACACAGGATGATGGAATGAATCATTGTTATATCTCTTGTAAGGCTGAATGCTGTTTTCTGTAATCATGATGATAACCTCTGTTGGAAAACTACAGGATATTAGCCTTGGATACTCTGACTACATTCTCAGCTTTTTGATGAGCTGCAAGAAATCAACTTATATATAAGTTAAAACTGTTCAAGAAATATGCACGTGTTGAATAATGTGATTTTTCAGGCCAGTGTAACTAAAGACTGTGAAGCACAGGAAATCAACGTGTAAAAGAAAAGACTGGAGCGCACCCTGAGAATATTTATGTTGTTCATTAACAGATAGGAACAAAGTATTGGTGTATTTTAATATCACTGTATGCTTCAGTGCCGTATCCGAAATGAAATAAAGCTTATGATTGCCGAAAGTTTCTTCTACAAACCAGTAGCTTACTGTGAACATGTCCACTGTGGTTCTTGCTCTTTAGCTAGCAAAAGGGATGCCCAGCAGCAGAAGCATGGCTTTCCTCATGGCAGAGACAGCTTTTCTGGTTTAGGATTCCAAGTGTTTTCAAAAACTACATGCAGCCCAGCTGCATCTCTCACTTTTCTGCAGTACGGGCACGTGAACGCCCTACTTGAAGCTCCAGTATGTACACTTGGAGCATCAGGAGCCATGGAAATGCCCTGCAGAACCCAGCAATGAGCACGAGATGTCTTGGCCACAGTGAAATCAGGATCAAAAGCTTCTTTCTTGATGTAACAGCACAATCTACACTCTATGTGAACTGGCATCTTTATCATCTACCAGAGCCTTTATGTATTGATGCACAGAAACAAGCACAGCTACATAAATGCTGCGATCAAGAGATGGTTCTCAGAGAACTTTTCACTGGATAAGGAAGGAGTTCAACTATACAAGCCTATGGCACAAAGAATAAAGCAAGGGTATTTGCCAACTTTGCCTTCAATCAGTGCCTCAGGTGCTGCACTGATTCCTTATACCTGTCATGGGAAGCATCTTGATTGCTGAAAACAATAGGAGCTGAGCTAACAATAAATCTTTGTTACAGAGGCTGTCTAAGGCAATTGGCAAGTCTCTAAGTATTGATGCTTGTACGTATGTGGTCTGTGCAACTGTGCTGAGTGTGCAGGTAACCAGTGAATTCAATGCTAGAGGTTTATACAGACATATATAAGTTATATAAACAGACAGACACAAAAGATGTATTTTTCAATATAACCCATGGCCATCCCATACGACCTAGATAATTCAAGAGCAGGAAAGCTACATAACATAGTATCTTTGCTGATAACAAAGTAATAATCCCCTTTCTGTGAGGAAATGACAGGTTTGAAATTGCCTTGTGTTTGCAGGCTTTAAACTTGGCAGCATGTCGGTTCTTGTAAATGTTTCACTCCAGAAGAGTCTGGCTATCCATTATTAGCAGCTAATTCACTGTCAAACATGTGCAACAACACGTGGACACAAGCGATGAAGCACTAGCTGTTAGCCTGCTGCAACTCCCAATCTGTTGAAGATGGGGAGATTTTTTGACACAGGAATTTATTTCATGTATCACGGGTCACTCTTCTGGTGGGAACAGCAACTCAGACAAAGCCCAGGCTTTGCAGACAATCCCTTTTCCCTGTCTAAGGCAAAGTCCCACTGTCCCTTGTCCCATGGACAGAGGGAAAGGTGGTTATTTTACAGTAAAAAAAACCCAAAACACCCAAAACATGATGAAAGTAGAAATGGAAGCACTCAAAATTCATGTCAGCCAGAAAATCACGTGTTCCTGCTACCTAGGCAATGTGTGGGGACACAGAGGGAACTGTGGATGTGAAGAGACATCGAGGAGCATCCCTGTGGTCATGCTGGGCCCTGATGGTCCCTGGGCTTGGTGAGCAGGGGTTGACATCAGGTGTGACACACCTCCCATGCTGGCAGCATCACAGTGCCCAGACCAGGGTGTGAGGAACACTGAATGGGGCAGGCAGGTTGCCCAGCATCCGTGGTGAGTTGATGCTGGTCTCTAGGACAAGACAAAATGGCCTCTAGTTGCACCAGGTGAGGTTTAGATCAGATATTAAGAAAAATTTCTTCATCTGAAGGGTTGTCAAGCACTGGAACAGGCTGCATAGAGAAGTGGTGGAATCACCATCCCTGGAGGTATTTAAAAGACACATAGATGAGGTGCTCAGGCACATGGCTCAGTGGTGGACCTGGAAGTGCTAGGTTAACTGTTGGACTCAATCTAAAAGGTCTTTTTCAACCTAAACAATTCTATGATTCTCTTGTAGCCAACTTGAAGTGGGCATTTTGGTTGATGTTAATTCCTGATAAACATATTGTTAAATTCTTGCATAATGCTGTCTCTTTTTTTAAAACGCAGTAATTATCTGTAATGAACAATTAGAAATGGCTTTATAAATATCACCATGCTCTTAAACAGGAAATGACTAAATTCATTGTACAGCTTATCTGCCACAAAAAGATTCAGTCAGCTCTTCTATTTATAACAGCATCTCCCTTAACTAATTAGCAGCATTAGCATTCACAGGCTGCTCACCAGGAGGATCCAAAGATCCTCATCTCCTGGTCTGACCCTGCATATTTTGCATCACATTTCCATTAGCTCATGAGGACTTTTTACTACCCATGTCCTCAATAAGTCAAGATTCTCTCATCTCTTGACCATGTGCTTTTGTCACAACTGATGGATTATTCTGCAATGAAGTCCCATCTCTGTATATGTACATGGCATAATGGCACATAGCACCAAAATTTCAGCCAAACTCATTATCATCACAAAGTCCTCAGTCCCATTGACTTTATTACCTCCAATTCCTTTGTGGAGTCATCACAGAAGTCAAGAGCTGTTCAGAAGGCATAATACTAGATTTTTGCCTACACCTGAGCGTCAGAGAGAAAAGCAAAATCCTTCCAAAGTAGAGGGGGAAAGTAACATTTTTCTGAATATTTGCCAAGAGCAGGAGGGATGCTTTGAAAAGAGATTTTGATACCAGACTGAAGCAAAGGAAGGGAATGAGAAGGGAAAAGTGGTAAAATATTTCTCCTTGCTGGGCTGTCTGCTCTCTAGGAAATACTAGACTGAGGCTGCACTGGGAACCCAGCTCAGGCTGCAGGGAGAAATGTCATGGAGCAAGCAATCTTGGCTTGGGGAGAGATCAGAAACCATGCGGAGTTGGCAGTGATGCAGTAAAGGGGGTGGAAATCCCGTCCTAGATTTGACACTCTGAAAAACTGTGCATGGAATAGGAGTCAGGCATCTCCTTAAAAACAGCTTGGGAAATCCAGCAAAGATACAAGCTGTGCTGGTGGTTGCTTATAAAGATAGGACCTCTGAGAAGAGGGCTGCTAGCATTTGCATTGCCAGGAAGTATGAAGGAAGCGTTGCACTGCACTTAGACTATTTACATGGTGATTTTCCTGGCTTCACGAAGCGTTCAGGCTGTCCTTCTGACAAGCCCATTTTGTATTTATAAGGCTTTATGAACTTGCAAAATCTTTCAGAAATTCTAATCTCTGCATAGCTTCCCATGCTTTTGTCCAAGTGCTTTTCCGCTTCGTAAAAATGTTATTAACTTTCAAAATCTTACTGCATGACTGTAAAATTCAGGGAAGACTTCAGAGCATTGAGCCTAAACGTTAGAAACTGATCCATTGGAACTGAAGGAAGAAAATGTTCTGGGAAAGAAGAGAGAGCAGGAGGACTATAATCATTCTGCATACAAAGAAAAGAAAGTTGGAATTGTGTTCTTTACTCACAGGAGGAAGGTACAGTGAAGCCAAAGATCAAAAAGAGAGAAGAAACCAATTTTTGGCCTCCTCTGAATCATTCTTCATATTGCAGGCTGGCTATTGTGAAACCCATTTATGCTTGTTCTCAGGACATGGTGTGTCATGGCCCATATTTAAGCTGAAGGCAAACAAATGCATACAAGCATCCAGCCTTTCCTCAGCATGTTGCTAGGTTCCTGGTGAGCAGATTTGTCACACATCACAAAATGCAGACTATAAATCCATTTCCCAGCTATTCCGGGTTTCAAAGATTTGTGAGTGCCAAAGGCAGTGCAAAGCATTCACATTCCCTGTGTAATAAAGACAAGAGGATACCAGTTGGAACACCTTAGATGAGTAAAATAATTCTGACGGGTACCAGTTTATCACAAGGAAAGTCACCTGGCAATGGAGAATCTATCCTGTCTCTTGTCTGTCTGTTCCAGTACTAATTCCCATCTTGCTGAACATTCAGACCCTGCATTTAGATTCAATTTTTCTAGCTTTGGAAATCATAGAAATGCCTGGGTCAGATTCTCCAACCTCTGTGATTAGAAGGAGTTGAGACTAGCTGATTATCACAGCATTTCTAGCTTGAACATCTCTGCATCTCTGAAAATACTATGAATTTTGACAGGTTTTCAATACATTTGTCCACCCACAGAGCTGATGTCATTTCACTTGCTGAAGGAAACTATAAAGGAGAGATTTTCTTTGGCTCAAGAGAAATGTCTGAGTAGTAGCAAAGTCTGTCCTTCCACAGGCACTTCAGCCAGCAGCAAAGAGCCTGAGAATCAACAGGCTGTTATACTTAATCAGTGGCCAGAAACAATTAGAGAGCTCGGCTGGGCGTTTCTTCAGCCTGCCTCGCTCAGATAGCCAGGCTACTGCTGGTGGTAAGAGCCGGGACTGCCTCTCTCTGAGATACGTTATTAAAAAGTATCCTCTCTTACCCTGACACAAGGTTATTGCTGGACGTGAGCAGGATGGGAGTGCTAATAAAGTCCAGATCAGCGAAATAAGCCTCTCTCCAGCCACTCCACCACTGCCTGTAATGTAGAGCTGGCCACCTCAGGCACAGCCCTGTCCCTGTCACCTTCTAATCACACTTTCTCCTGTGCAATAACTTCTCCACGGAGGTGCACCCCCTGACCAAAGTAGCTCTGGTGTCACATGTGTCTGTCTGCAAAGCACTGTACTGCTACGTCTCAAGTCAGACTCCTGCCTTCATCCCTACACTGGACCCCACTGTGCTCCCCTGCAATTAGGCTTTGTCATCCACGTTAAAATTGGCAATATCGAGGCGTCTGAATTTTGTGGGATTGGTTACAGAACAAGGGAGAAAGCGCAGCACTGACCTGCACCTCAGATGTGCTGCCACAACTGGCTCTGTGCCCCCAGGAGCTCTTCCTGACCGCTTCCCCAGGTCCCTCTGGTGCCGTGCAGCTCATTCTTCCAGCCCTTTTTGGGAGGGAAGGGGAAGCCTGATTTCTGACTCTTCCTACCTGCAGCTTAGAAATATAAGAGCTGTAAAATTAAACAGTGTTTTAAATCAGCTGATGAAGTTTTCCTCTGTAGGAGTCACTGCCAGTCAGATAAATGTGGAATAGGCATTAGAAAAAGATGGATGTGGCAGGTCTGATTAATCCAGGTGCTTTTCTTGAGTAACGATAATTGGGGTTTAGCATGGCTATACGTATAAAATCAAATTTAATCAGTCAATGGACTGCCTCCAAACTTACTGCCAACCCACCCTCACATTTATCTAGGACTACTGCTATAATTTCATTGAAATTGGAGTTTTCACCCTGAAAATTTCTTCATTCACCTTTGATGTCATTTTAATCCTTTGCTTTGCAGAATGCAGATTTGGACTTTTACTCTAAGTGAAGCTGCCTGTGTGCCTGGTCCTATTGAGGCACATGGATGATCAGTGGACTCGCCTGTGGCTGCAAGACTCTACTAATACACAGCTTAGAAAGACAAAACAGAATGATAATGTGCTGACTGTCAGCTGGGGCTGCCAGCAGGAAAATTTACCTGAATATTCGAAGTAGAGGAACAGAGTACACCAGCTCAAGGAGCCATATGATCTGCTGACTGTAGCTGGCCTTCATCTCCAGTGGCTTTCTCAGTTACAGTAGATGCAATATGGCTCATCAGTACTGCAGCACATAAGTAATTACTGCAACTACACTTACACCTAACTATCCCAGTCATAAGCACCTGAGCACCATCCCCTTGAATAGTCAGAGAACCTGATGAGAAACCTTGAATTATGCTCTTGCAATGACAATAAATACCATCAGAGATAGTCCAAATCGTTGTGAAGCAACTTTAAGGCACTCAATATTGTCATGTTATTTTTTACCTGGTATATGAACTTGTGTGGGTTACTAAACAGATTGCTGCCCCACCAAGCCAATGCAACCCAAACTGTGCTCCAAGAGAAGGATAAGTTCAGCAAATGAGCTGAAACCAGCTCAAACCTCCCTGACTAACATTTGGTAGCTGTGACTTGACTCCAGCTGCTGGATCTGCTAGAAGATCCCTGGCATCCCAACGTGACTGACTTGGCTCTGGTCTTTGGCTCGCTTGCAGACTACAGATAGAGCTTCTGACCTCTAGCCAAACTTTAGTTAATGTCCTAGATTGTTGGTCTGGGATTAAGGGGGCTTGATCCAAGACCCACAGAAAAAGGACCTATGCAAACATCTGCCCTCAGCTGAGGAGATTTAAATCAGGGACCTGGTCCCACACATTGCTATGGGCATGCTCCTTGCAGGCAAATGAAGTGAGGAGGCCTGGAATGAGATAAAAAAAATCTTCTAGGGGGTCTTGAAAAATATACACACCCTTATATTCATAAATCTCTAATTCTGAATAAAATGATGGGAAAAAAAAAAGTCAATGCAAATATATACATTCCTCTTTACAGAATAGATCGTAGAATGGCCTAGGCTGGAAGGGACCTCAGAGATCATTTAATCCAACCTCCCTGTCATGGGCAGGGACGCCTCTCAGCTAGATCAGGCAACACATGGGGACCAAACGGGGAGTCATGCAACTTTTATTGCGTAATTCTCTGCTCTTTCTATCCACACAGAAGTACATTACGGTTTGCATTTTTCCATATTTTACCAAATCTATTTCACAGCAACATTTCTGAAGATTTTATTGTCTTTTTAATGATTTTTGGCACCCCACATTGGGCACCAAATAAGTCTATGCCAAGGAAGAATGGAGCATCTGGGCCAGTCGCAATCAAGCATGTTACCCAGTTATGCCTGGTTAAGCTCACCTCAGCTTCTCATACAGGCAGGTCTTGTGAGCTTCCTGTAACTCCACAGAGAGTGACAGATTAGTTTCCTACGTGATTTGATGGTATCAGGGTGCATTGTGCACCCACGTCTACCAAAGCTCAGTACTTCTTAGGTTCTGATGTGCCAGGCCATCAAATTCACACTCTGTCATCCCTCTCCTACACCTGGCTGGAGACAGGACCCCTCAAATTTCTAAGACACCTTTCACTGTTAACAAGTGGCGTTGTGTAGTTCATAGTGGCATCAACAAATGGGTTAGTACTGGGACTCTAGCATCTTTCACTACAGACTGGAGCAGCCATTTTCCACAGGAAGCCCTTTGTCTGGTGACACTACCTAGTAGCTCACATACTTGAGGTAGAGCCAGGTTGTTTATCCCACCTTCTCATATCTTCTCCACAGTCATGCAGATAGCTCCACATGTCAGCCTGTGAAATGTTCCATTTTTCTTGGATTGGTCTCGTAGGTGGATGTCTTGTCCTGATGGTAGAGACAGAGGTCTAGGCAGGAGAAGAGATTGACTTTTCTGTCATTTTGTCCAATCCATCCACTATCTCCTCAGTCATTCCTTCCACAGCAACAAGGTGACAACTGTCTCACCTTCATGTCAGCTGAAGTTCTTCCTGCTATTCCTCAAGTCTTTCAGAGAAAAGGATTGAGTAGTTACCTCTTGCTCAGATTCCTCTTCCTCTGATGAAGGAATGGCTACTTTGGAAGGACTTTTTGCTTAAGCTCCTATGAAAGTAGAAGGATCCACTCTCTCATCTTCATCTGAGCTCTCTCCAAAAGACAACCTGTCTTTTCTATGGCATTGGTACGAGGGGGCCAAGTTTATTTTCTTTTGATTAAAAGGGCAACACATGCTGGTATGGGTGGAGGGGTGTCAGCAGTGGGTGGTGCAGGGGTAGGTATAGTGGTGACCCATGTTGCAATGGCAAAGGAACATTGATAGTGGTTGTTGGAGGATTTGGAGTGGTTGCACTACTTGTTATGCTACAACTACACCTGCACCTATGCATACTAATAATAAACCACCTCTGCAGCATATTAGTGACAATCAATAATAAAGTTAGCAAACTGAAACAAGGAGAACAGTTTCTGGAATTCCCAAACTCTCATAGAGTCACATTGGTGAAAAGAAGTTAATTTCCTATGAAAAAACTTAATTATCAATAACACTTAGCAAATAGAATCATAGAATGGCCTAAGCTGGAAGGGACCTTAGAGATCATTTTAATCCAGCCTCCCTGTTCCCAGGGATGCCACTTGTTGACTACATTAGGCAACACATGGGGACCCAATGGGAATCGAACCCATGACATTAGCATTGTGAGCGCTATGCTCAATTGGCTGAGCTAACCGGCCCCAAGATGCACAGGTAAAGCCAGTATCCACCATATTCCAGATAGATGAATGGTGTTAAATAAGACAGAAAACCAAAGCCCTTTGCCCAGTGACCCTGATAAAAAAAAAACCAAACCACAAAAATAAACCCACATTAAGAAGGCCTAGATAATATGATAACATATACGACAGATTAGGGAGCAATGTGACAATCGATTGTAACATGAAGTCTCTAATTATATAGTATAATATTTCACTTAGAACCATATTAAAAATTGGTTTTTTTCCAGCCTTTCAAACAAAAAAAAATTCAATATGGCAATATTAAATTACAAGTCTATGAAAATATTTAAATTGGTTCCTGCCCCGGGTTGGATGCCAATAAATCTGTTAAAGTTTAAAGCTAGGCCAGCCACTAACTTTGACAGACACTCTTTGTGATCCCCCCACCACCCTCCCAGGGAGGGATAACAAGGGAACCAGGGAGAGAGACTGCAAGATTGAAAAAAACTTGAACCAGTTTAATGAAAAACAAAATAATACTGACGACAGCAAGGAAGATGTTAAACTACACACCAATATTATTCAAGTAAACAAATATGTTCAAAGATATGAGAGAATATATTAATACAGAACCACACCCTCCAGATGACAACTAGGTCCTGAGCAGAGAAGTTCCAGACTGGACTTCCAGCAAACAGAGGTGCCCAAACCCAGAGTCCCAATGGTAGTCCAAAAAAAACCACTCTACAAAGAAAGCCTTCGAGTAACCACACCACTTCCACCAGGGGAGGGAGGAAAAGGTGACCTGTCCCAACGAAGGGTGCCACTCCGCAGCGCCAAAACAGGAGGTGGGAACACCAGCAATGCAGGGAGAGGTAATGAGCATCCAACCGGCAGCCTCCCAGCACAGCAGCATCAAAAGCCCCCACTGTCTCCTTGCAGACCCTTATATACTGAGCCCATGGGAAGGAACACTGACTGGTCCATTTGGGTCACCTGACCTATTCTCTCCTCCCCACAGGCACAGCTTTCCCCCCCACATAGTGACTGCCACGTGTGCCAGAAGCCCCAGAGAACTTCTGTCCCTCAAACTGGGGAAGCCAGTCCTGCCATTTTTGGTCTAGGCATTTCCTCTGGGTTTACATCTCTGTTCTTTTTGGGTGTGTTGTAATTAATTTGTAACTTTTTTCACTTTATGAGGAGGTTTGCAAATATTTTTCATAAGGTAATGGGCAAAAACCAACTCTGGGGTAATAGCTCAGGAATCTTCTATATTTATATTGGGGAGAAATTTGCTGCTGGATTTTCTTGGATGATTAAGCTCTTAATTTAGAGGCAATTCTTGTTCATAAATATTAAATGACCATCCAGATAACAAACTTCCCAGTGATGGTTTGATTCTTAGTTTAAATAAACCACTGACTTGTATACCAATAAATCTCATCCAGTGTCTTAAGAAGACAAATAAAATCTTCTTAACTCGCAAAAAGTGTCCTCAAAGGATTTATTGTCTCTTGTACTGCCTCCTGATGTTTAGTTACTCTCTTCTGCAGGACCTGTTGAAATTTACTCCATTCAAGCTGACTTTTGAGTCGGACATTTCCTAGCTCAAGAAAGAGTTGATCTCCTCTACCAGCCCGGAACCTGGCTGGTATCATCGCTTTTGATGCTTTAGACTTTCCAGGCTCTTCTAATTGTTGCCTGCCAAGGGAAATTTATGCATGTACATGTATGTGTTTAAACATGTGCAAGCTGCTTCTCCGCTTGAATGAAGCACTAATGGACCTGTGGCTCAGCAACAGAGAGGGATGCACTGGGAAAAAATACTAACAAGGATGGCTGGGGAGGTTTGCCTAGTCATTTCCATCAGAAAACAGGACAAGTGTTTGTACAGTCCTGGCAAGTGAGAGCTAGGCTCCTGGCTTGTAACTCAGGAGCTGCATTACAAGGGAATGAATGGAATTTGGCTGTTGTGCATTCCTACAGATGTGGTGCTACTGATTGGGTGGAAAACAAGCTGTGTATATGTTATACACAGGTGCTGAATTTTGGTGTAGCCCAGGCATTTAAGCTCAGCCTTCTTTATCCAATAATAAGGCTTGAAGTAGCATCCCAGGCTCCACCCATCCTCTGTGGGCTCTGCTGCCTACAAGAGCTTGGCACAAGTGCCTAACAAGCCAAAAGTTCAGCTCCAAAAGGATGAAGCAAACAAGGAAAGCAGTCAGTGCCCCAGCAGGATAAGATACATATGATGAGGATCATCAGCGCTGGTGTGCAGGGCACACATGCTCCTTGGCCACGATCCAAGAGAGAAATCTCCTTTTCTCTCCTCCTTCTTTTTGCTTTTTCAAGTAGACTCTTCTTGACTGCTTCTGGGGTGAGCAAGGCCATAGAGAATAAAAAAAGAAAAAAGAAATACATGCCCTGACAGCTCCTGAACATTTGCCAGTGATGTTCAGCTTCTGAGATTTGCTGATCTCCAGCCATTCCCCAGTGGAGGTGAGGAATATGATGGTAAATACAAGGCTGAAAGCAGGACAATCCCTGTCCTTAGTCCCCTTTCCACATACCCTAATTGTTCATTTGAGGGACCTGTGCACTGAAATTTAATGATCTCCCACCCTACAGTCACATCTCCTCCTACAGGTCTCAGCAAAACCTTTATAGATTCTGCTTTTAACAATATTTCCCACTTTGTTCAATGTCAGACTTCGTATTCAATTGCTAGCTATAGGGAAGGGATGATTCTCCACTCTCTTTTTCTCATTCACAGGAGTAAGTTGCTGAATCTAAGGTGTCCATGTCCACTAGCCAGCCACCCAAGATCTTCTGTATTTCACAAGCCACTCTTACTTAATTTCTCTCACAATTTGTAGAGATGGCTTAAGAAAAAAAAATGAAAAAAGACTAATATTTACTTCTGGAACTGCAACTGTTCAAATGATATATTATTTTAACAAAATTAATTTCAAATCTCGCTATAGGTGAAATCAAAATAATCTGATATAGTCCCTTTACTTCTAACTTGTGAAGAGCCTGAGAGCTGCTGTTACACAGCATTTTTAGGCCTGCTACATCAGTTTGCTCAGAGCCCCATCAGGCCTGACCTTGAGTGTCTCCAGCGTCGGGGCCTCCAGCACCTTTCTGGACAACCTATTCCAGTGTTTCACTACCCCATTTAAAAAAATTATTCCTTATATTCAGTCTAATTGTACCCTCTTTTAGTTTGTAACCATTGCCCCTTGTGCTGCTACAACAGGCCTTGCTAAAGCGATGGTGGGGGGGTAAAGCAGTGTGCTCTTCAAGCTCACTAGAGACTAATTTTTTGAATTAATACGGACTGAACACTTTTTCCCAGGGTTTACAATACTCACAGAAGCATTTCCTTGTTTCATTACAAATTGCTCTGTATAATCATAGAATCAAAGAATCATAGAATGGCCTAGGCTGGAAGGGACCTTAGAGATCATTTGAATCCAGCCTCCCTGTCGCCAGGGATGCCACCTGTCGACTAGATCAGGCAACACGTGGAGAATAATGCTAAGGATCAAACCACGAAATCTACATTTTCCCTTAAGCAAATTGCCCTGCATGTCAGGGGCTGAAGACCAGCGGAGAGGTGGCAGCACTGGACGGCTGCATTGTTTCCTCATGCATCTGCTAGAAACTGCTAAGCGTTTAGTACTGCCTCTGTTGAAAGAGATTAAGTTGTGCTGACAACACCCTACCTGGGGTGAAACACTGGAGGTCTGTGCTTTCCAGAGTGCTTTAATACTAGAGGTATCTTTTATCATCTGCACTCAGCCTAAATTTCTTATCATGTGCTTCAGGGTCTGGGTAAACCATATGAGGGCAGAGATGGTGGCATCCTCTCAGTGTGGAGTCACAAGCCCAGCCAGGGCAAGGACATCCTTCATGGAAATGCTGTGGCCAGTCTGAAAGGAAATGTTACCGTGGGCTGGTTACACATTGCTTTGCAAAGAGCATCCTGAGCTAACCCCTGCCCATCTCCCGCCCTCTTTGCAGTCACTCTGCCCCTGCCCTCATCCCCTTCAGGGAGAGGCAGCTGGTCCCTGGCAGCCGGGGGACCTGAGCTCCCCACTGATGCTGGGGCATGGGCTCCAACTTACGCTGCCTGCCTGAGGTAGTTAAAAATTAAACTGTCCTTGCCAATAGCTGGTCTGCAGTGTGACAACAGACAAGGTCGATGCTCTGAGAGCTGATTTTGGCAATGCATTTAATGTTGCACCTCTTTGGATGAGGTCTGGCTCCAAGAGGATTGCTCTGGGCACAGCTGGGGCCAGAGATGTAATCTCACCTCCACACACTGGGCACATGCCCACGCTTCAACACCAATGGGCTGGGCTCCACTCAGTCCATTGCATCTGCAGTTTAGGATTAACCCCTTAAGATTTAATTTAGGAATTAAAATATAATACAAACAAAAGCATCTGGTGATGGTGCAAGCAGATCCTGCCAAACAGCTAATAGAAACAGGCAAAAATGTTTGTGCCTTGGTTATTAGGACAAACTGATCCTGTCTGTGAGGCAGCTCAGCCAGCTCAGCAAATGATGCAGTAGTGCCACTTGACACTACTGATAACTTTTTGAAACCAAACTATAATTGGAAAATAACCAGAAGAAGGAAACACAGGCTTGAATGACACCTATTAAGATGAACTGCAGAAGGTAACAGGCATTTCTCTCTATCCAAATGCCTGTCCATTTAGATAGAAAAAAATATCATAAAACTACACATTACAGTATCACTGAAAGACTCTGCAAAAGCCATTAAATACAGCCAAAATTGGATGTGATAGTTGGAGCTCAGACCACTGCTTCTTCAGAACAACTTTGCAGAGCCTCTTGCTTATTAGTGGCTGGAGACACTTTCTACATTTTTTTTTTGTCTGGCTTTCACTGGTGGTGGTGGTTATATATACATCAAGAAAATCTCAGTCCTCCTGGATGAATGATGGGATGCCTGTAATGACAGCAAGAACTATGCAGCCTGGTAAAGACATACTTGTAACATGGAGGTCTAGAGGTACCCACCACGCATGGAAGGGCCACAAAAACCTGCTCAGTATCACTAAGGGTTGCCAATGGAGAAGTGAGCTCTTGTGATACAGCCCCTTCTCTCCCAGAAATCATGCTAAGACTGAGAGAAAATCTCACACAGACCCTGAAATTAATCTCTGAAGTTCACTTAAAATAGCTAATTACTTGTGTTAAATTAGAACACTTGAAACAGTATAACATTAAAATCCTTCATCAACTTGAGAATAAGTATTCATCTTTCCAAGACCTATAGATCACTTCTCCAAGGGTGTTATACACATCTTTCATCTTAAACTGCTGCATAATACAGAACATTTATTTTCTATTAAAAAAATCTATATATTTTCTAAAGGGAAACGCACAGGATAAACACTTTTTTCTTCAAATCTGAAACAAAATTCTCCTGGGCTCAAGAAATATTCTCCAGGATTCATTTAATTATAAACCTGGACTTGTACAACCCTTATTAATTCCACAGTGGCAAAGGATAAGTGATTATACCATCTTTGTTTGATTATATTAGTTTGCTCTTTCATGCCACAACACTTAGCCTTTATACAAATAGACAGAGACAAGTTATAACTAGCTGCTTCAAGAATGTTCTGAAGTTCACTTGTAATTTGCAATAACAACAAGAAAAACCCCTAATTCATTTAATTAGGCATATGATGATTATTATGACTTGTAAAATGTATCTAAGCTTATTGATAAGGAATAATTATTGAAAGTGGGTTCTGTGTACTAAAGGAGCGGTGGCCAATACCTTATAAACATAGTGTTAGATCTGTAAGTCTCTGATTAGAATGAGTACTGTCATTTTTGATCTCTTCTGCTGTAGTGCTTCAAAGGGTCTGCAGCATGGCATTAAGGGTAACACAGTGTTTCTGCAAAGATTATGGCCTGCTCACACAAGCACTGAAGTGATGACAACAAATCAACTCAAGATCATGGCCAGAAGTGTTATTTTGAGACTTGTGCCACAATAACACCCACATCCCGGACAAATAAACTTATGTTCATAAACCCTCAGATGTGAGTTACTTCAGGATACCAGGTATGATGACCTGAGCATTTCCATTTCAGGTTACTGAAGGATATTATCATTTGCACAAGGTCTCAAAATTGGTGTCACACTGTGCTTTTAATGACAAGGGAATATCATGATTTCCAAATCTAAGCAACTCATCAGGAGGCTGGGCTCTTAAATGACGTCTAAATTGAATGGTGGGTAAGATGTTCTCCAGAGCATCCTCTCTCAGCTTTATGTTTTGAGTTTTGTCAATCTCAGGATAAAAACTATAATTAATTTCTCCTTTTCAAACCTTTAACTTATAATTAAAAACAACATACATAATAAGAAAGTTTTCTCTTGATATTACATGCAATGTCGGAGTTAATTATTATTATTTTAGCTCAGAGTTTTTATCACCCAGAATGTTAATCTCCCTGTTACTCTGAGAGATTGAGGAAAACTGGAAAAAAAATCTGTAATTGTTTTTTCCTCAAAAAATTCTTCTGCGCACATCTTGAATATAGCGTGCATCTAATTTTAACCAAAATATTTAATTGGCAATGACTACAAAATAAACTTTGTTCTTGTTCTCAAGAGGTTTTACTCCCTGTAAGAACTACTTTTGGTAATTAAACAAAGGTGAAGGAATATCATACACAAAATTGCACACACTCATTAACTGGGATGTTGTACAGCTTCAGCTGGATACAGCTTTGTCGGATTTTAGCCTTAATGGCTCATCTTCACAAGCAATAACGCTCTCTCTGAAGCTTTGTACAAGGCAATGGTGCTGCTGAGGTCAGGGAGACTGTTTGGGAGGTTTAAGTTAAACAAATATTCAAGTTTTGCAGGATCAGGGCCATGGCATTACCCGCTAAACCAGGGTAATGCTGAGCTGCACTTTTGTTACGTGTGCTGTTTTCTGTCGCTTTCAGAACTGTTTGGTGGAGTGTTTCTGGCATCCTGGCAGAAGCCACCTCACCAGTAGGACATATATGTTTATTGTTACACTATAAATCAGCTCAGGCGGGTTTGTTGTACCACTGCTTCTTGTGGGACTGGCTCGAAGGGCTCGGATTCAAATTTCAACTCTGTCATCAGGCAATACGTGGCCACAAACAAGTTCCTGAATGTAAACTGCCCAGCCTGCTGCCCTCCCTTCAACCCAAACCTCAGGAGACAAGTGGTATTTTGGTCCAGCACTGCAGGTGGGGGGCTGGGATGTGTCAGAACAACTGTGGCAGCTCAGTCTGGCTGACCCAGGTAACAGCAGGGACGCAAGAGGAGCAGCCCAAGTTTTGCGCTGTTAGCAACCCCAACACGGGCTCCAAGCCTCCGAGGGTATTTAGTGCCTGTGTTTTCTTCTGCAGTTCTGGAGAGGTGATGGAGCTGGAGGGGAGATGAAGTTGCCTCACTCCTGCTCTGCATTGGAAACACAAATCCCAGCCTGGACAGGTGTGTAACAGCCTTTTTCTCCCCTGTAAGCCCATGCATCTCACTGACTGACCTGAACTGGCTCTGCCTGAGCCAGAGGAGCCGTGAGCAGGCACTGACTCAGACTTGGCGCTGTGATAACACATCCCCACAGCTTTGGTCAGCTCCAGGCTGACAGAGTAAACTCCCGTGTGCCAGCAAAAAGCAAGCAGAGTTACTCAGTGCTGCCAGCCGTGCCAGGTAGTGCTCCTGTGCTTCTGTCGAGTCCAGTGGCATTCACAAAGGAAATTATAAAAGCATGGATAGTCACAACCGGTCCTTGGAGGAACAGCTTGTTTCTCCAATGCATCACACATGTTGTCATTTACAAGCCAAGAAACCCATCACCAAACCAGGAACAAATCCCATATGTGTGTTTTATTCTAGCACAAAATACTTTTCAGCATAGCTTATTTCCCTTCCAATGTGAACACACCTTTGTCAGGAAAGACACTGTTGCAATATTTACGGTACAAATGTCCACACTGAAGTGGGTTGTGAGAAGGAAGTTACACAGCTGAAGTTTAAATTCACAACTTAGAGATCTGTTTTTAAGTCCTTCACGTGCAGAGAAAGTAAAGCTTCTCCAGGCAGAGGGAGAAACTTTTGTTACTGTCACAATGGACAAAACTCAAGCAGCAAGGACTTAAATCACACATACTCAAGTTTCGTAACACCTCCTAGGACCTGAGCCTGAACCAAAAACGTAGATGTCAAGCTCTGGTGTCAAAGCATGAAAAATAATATTTAGGAAAGAGAAAAGTTGTCTGAAAAGTGAACACTGAAAATGTTATCCTAAGCAACAACTTGCAAATCAAATCAACCCTGATTACTTTTTCTAGCACCGAAGGTGAAGTTGGCTTTGCAGGCCACTAAGTTGACCAACATGGTCTAGCATTTCACAAACATAACCTAGACCAAGATTCTCTTTTTCTAAAGCAGGTAACTATAAATCTACACAAATAAACATACAAACACATAGCTCTATTTCCTATAGAAAAAATCTTTTCACTACCGAAGGAATGAAGGAGCACAAGAGTTCACAGCTGCCATATCCACTTACAATTTTGTTCCAGAAAATATCCTGTCTGAACTGCATCAGGATTTGTGCAGAAAAACAGATTCTCTTAGGTTTTTGGACTAAGTATGTGCTTAGAGGAAAACTTTTTTTTTGGTCCTTGTCCACCTACTGAGCCATCGCCTAAGCTACCTGTTAGCCTGCCATTGCCACATCAAAATTGAGGCTGTGACACAGCAAACCTCAGTACATGACATAAGTTACTGAAAAACATTTGCCAATGGGCTTTTGGCTGATATCAGTCAAGCTCCTTCAGTATTTGCGTCCCGTACTGGCTGAATAATTTAATCTGCAAGAGGCTGCAAGAATCAATCAAGACAGCAGAGATTAGCTGTGCCACAAAGCTAATTCCCACCCAGACTTTCTGCATTAATGGAGGAATTCTCAGCTCAGATTTTGCAGCATGGCCATACATGCAGCTTAGCTCTTTGCCATCACCCTCAGAAGTTTTATGACACAAGATCCGAGTCCTTCTCAATTTTAAATCTCACGGGAATACTTCCTCTCTGACCTTCTTCTGCTTATGTCAGAAACAGAGTGGCCCATTACCCAGAGTGGCCCATTACCCAGTGCAGCCAAGCATCCCATGGCAATGAGCGGTCTACAAGAAGACGGAAATAAAGCCCAGGTTTAGCAAATAGATTCTGCTATCCACATGGGAGCATGGAACAGCCACCTCCCAGCCCCAGCCAATGGAGCCTGTCCCCCTCTCAAACTCTGAAAATACAAGTTTCCCTAAAACCAAAAGTGCAGCCTTCCCGTCTAATCTGCTGAAGTAAACAAGCAGCCTTCGTGTCCTTCTCACCTCTTTCAGCTCCCAGGGTCACACAGCCCCCTCTCCACTTAGACTTCGTTTAGCATATTCTCTGGCATACGTCCCTCTAAAGACAGAACGGGCAATGTTTGGATCTTGGTCACCTTAGGGTACAGTCCCTCTCCGTAGCACCCTGCAGTGTCTTGTCTTTCCCTGAACTGAGCTTTCCTCCTCCGCACATAACACTTATGAAACAACCTGGTTTACCCATCAGATAAATAATGTTTGATGCAGTACCTCCAAACTGAGTGATTTGTCAAGGTAGCTGCAACAGGAGGACATAGCATCGCTAGAAGCTAATATATTACTTTCCTGACAGATTCACCTTGTTAAATTGATGACTGACACTGCTGGACCTCTCAGTGGAGAAACTGCCTGGGCCATCAAAAATGCCATGGTAAAAATATTAGTATTTATCACTTACAGGATGCTCTATAGCCTTGGAGTTATTTACAAAAATTAATCAGTGCATCTCCTCTGGTTGCCGTGGTGGGTAGTCTGTGTAACTAATATTACTCTCATCTAACACAACAAGAAATTTAAGACCTGATGAACTCAATTTCCAGCACTGGCTGAGTACCCACAGATCCAGCTAAACACTGGAGCAAGTGAACCTGAGACATAAACCTGTAAACATTGGGCTACAATAGAAAACTTAGTTACAAGCTATATTAAATTCTGTTCTCTCCCAAAGGAATATGGAAATATGCCCTTTGTTTTTAGAGGTAGGATACCATATCTGTATTTTAGGAACAAAGGAGGAATTCTGAATCGTCAAGGCTTCACCTGCTCTCACAACCCAAATCCTATTTCTGAAGTTCCATTGACCTCTCTGCTTATTACTATCAGATGTCACAGCAATTCAGTCAGCTTCCCAGAAGGAAAAGATGTAAGCAGTGCAGTATCTCAGTGTTATCTAAAGTACTCCTTTTTTTTGGTAACTTTTGTATTAGTCCCAGAACTTTACAACAGACCACGTGAGACGATCCTTTCCTCCAGAAACCTCCCCATCAGTATCACATTCGCAAGTAGTAAGCCTATTTGGGAAACATATTGAAGAAAAACATCCTGGCAAAGCCCAACTTCCCTTGACTGCCCAGTGACTCCTTCTACGCAGAAAAATGAAAAATTAGCTCTCCCTTGTAGGCTATCAAAACACTAGCAACTCTGTAAGACTATTTGTAAGTGTTCCTTGCCTATTTGCAAGTGTTGCTTGCCTGTTCAATGCCTGATTGCAAAGCTACTGGGAGCTCCCACACACCAATACAAGTGCTGATTGTATTACTTAGAAAAATAATGAGGTAATTTTTCCTTTGCCTCGTCCTTCCAGTTGTCACTGCTGCACACTCCTGACTGCAGAAGCCATTGCCTCTGCATCATGCCTCTGGGGTGTTCCCTACTATTCACAGGTGCTACCAGAATATCTCTGGAAGCTGACATTATCACTGCCTGGCATTTTCCTCTGCTGTTTTGCATTTTCAAATTTCTATATTCTTAATAAAAGTAAGACTTTCAAAGCAGGCAAAGGGAACATTGTACTACAGTCTAACAGGTCTTCAAAATGGGAATTAAACACCTAAAACTCCAGTGGAGCTTTCGATAAACCTCTGTCCCCGAAATGAAGATGAGCAGCGTGGTGTTTTTGACATCTGCAAAGCAGACTACTGAATTGCCCAACCTTCCCTACCTTTAATGTTAATACAGACTTCCCTTAATCCCCACTCTTGAAAAATGCATCAGGCATAGGTCTCTTTGCAGAGGACAAAACCCAAACCAGTCAGCCCAGAATAGCTTTGATCTTATTTATTGAAGTTGTCTTTGTGAAATATGTTCCTTTTAAAAGTTGGTTATTAGAAGTTCAGAATAATGAGACTATTAAAATAACTTAGCACAGGCTGGGATCAATTAAAATAAATGGGTAGGAATAAGGACTTCAAGAACAAGTTGCTTCATTGGGGAATTCAACATTCAGCTCTGTCTACCTTGGCTTCAGTATATACCATATGTATATTCATAGTGCCTTGACTCAGAGTTATATACAGCTGAATTCCATAGTTATTGAACCAACTAAAAGGTAGAAAGATTGTTTTTAAAAAAAAAACATTGTGCACCAGTACACTGTCAATGAATCTTTAGCAGTCTCTCTTCTTTTACAGCCAGGTGGAATTGCTGTACCAGCTCTCCAGGTGTATAAGCCCATGTTTAAGTTTATTTTGATCCAATAAATCAGGTGTTTAAAGCTAGACTATTCACAGGGCTGAATGGCTTTCGGTGAGATTTGAGGAATTTAACCTCCCTTTGTTGAAAATAGTAGCCAAAATACTTAACTGAACGGGGATGAACAAGCTTAACTGGAGTATTTCAACTCACCAAATCTGCTGCTTTCTTCCCAAACTAGAATTATATATAAAGAAGAGGAGATGTTACTGATCATTTGTCTGATGAGACATAAGCCTAGATACGAAGACAGTTATCAGCATGAAGAAGGAATCCGGAAAAAAAATACAGCAGCAGGAGAAAAAAAACCCCTTGGAACAGGAAATTAGGTGCACAGTGTCTCTCAGGGTTTGAAAGTACTTAGAAATCCTTTCTTTCTTGTTTACATAAGAAGTAGTAGAAAAACCCTGGAGAAGTGCTTCAAGATCTGAATAATATTTTCGTCTCTAAGACTCAGCATATCTTTCCAGGCTAGAAAAGCATTCTAGGGAAATGAGGTTAAAGTACCGTAAGGGGACTCGGGAGACCTCCGCAAGACTTGAGCTCAACCACTGGTTTTCAGTGCAAGGGGTTAAACCACCACCCTGTTCCCCAGGGACTTTTTTTGTCTGTTTCGTGTGTCCTTTTTGTCTGTTCTGTTGTCCCATCATGCAGTGATGAAGATGATTTGGCCTCAAGTTGCACCAGGGGACGTTTAGACTGGACATTAGGAAAAATTTATTCACTGAAAGTGTGGTCAAGAATTGGAAGAGTCTGCCCAGGGAAGTAGTTGAGTCACCATCCCTGGAGGTGTTGATGTGGTGCTTAGGGACATGGTTTAGTGGTGGACTTGGCAGTGCTGGTTAACTTCTGGACTTGATCTTAAAGGGCTTTTCCAACCTAAATGATTCTGTGATTCTGTGTATGTAATGGGAGAATTAAGTTCATTTAATGGTGTAGCTGGTGAAAGCAAAGAGGCAGCACTGGGAGCAAACATGCTGAGTTTTAGACACTAATTTTCCCCCAGGTTACCTGCCCAGACCAGCAGAGTGAACAGCACTAAAATGGGTCCATCCACTGGTGCTGGAGCCTGGGCTGGTGCAGCCACCCCGGGACAAGTCCTTCTGCTCTAGGTACAGGTCCATACTGGAGGCAGAGTCAGGCTCCAGCCATCACAAAGAAAGCTAGAGAATAAGCAAAGCGACAGTTACTTTATCTTAATCAAAAAGAGAAAAGACAAGAGGGAAGGCAAGAACTGCTAGGAATATGGGAGAACTGCAAAAATGATGGGACATGGCCTTGTCCTGTTCATTTTTAAGAAGGAACATTTTGTTTTTAGTGTGCTTCAGCTAGTATTAGAAAGCCATTGTTTTTCACTAATCTCCAGTTGTTCATCTATACCAGGTTTAGTTGAAAGGGTTTCCAACTTTGTCAGTTTTCCTTCAGGTGTTTTCAGTATCTGTCTACATGAACGTCATCTGAGCAGGAACTTTGCGTCACGAGAAATTGCATCTCAATAAAAAGCTTTCAGCAAGCAGCAGTTCTTCAAGGCAGGCAGTTATTAATGTATTTGAGCATGCTAGTTAAGCAAGGTAATTAATATATCTCTGAACATTAGGTATGCATGGTCGACTCTGATAGCTGTCAGCAAAATATAATCTAGGTAATTTCTAGCATATAAATTGAATGTATTCTTGAAAACTAATTTCTAATTATAAAGACTAATTAATTTTGGAAAAAAGCCTGCTTTTGTTTAACTAGAACAATAAATTTAATTATGATAACGAACACTCAGTGGACAAACAGTTCTGAAGAACATCATCTCTGTCCACAAATAATCAGTTTTCTTTTATTTAAAACCAGATCCTGTTATGTTACCAAGAAAAAAAAAAAGAGTGCTATTGCAAACTTGAACATAATTTTCTGTGTTATATTTAGGGATACATCTGGCATTAAACACACTTCTAATGGTACCAGCTGAATATGCATATGCAGCTAGGTATCATAACCTGCCTGATGCTCAAAAGTGTGGGTGAGATGTTCAATACCACAGGCAATTGATAAAAATCAAGTAGCTGGAGCAGAAGGTATTTTTTTATTATCAGCTTCCGGCAGCCTGAGTAGTGAATAGAAAGCAGTGCGACAAAAACAGGGGGAAAAAGTCAAACTGTGCCAGGCTTTCTCTTCTTCTCCTCAGGACAGGTGTCACCCTTAAACTAGCGAGGTGTAAATCAGCCCTTGTCCTTCTTAGCCCTCATGACAATCAGTAATGCTCTGTTCAGATACACTCCCTCATGGCTGGGACAAAGCAGGTATTTTGGTGGTCCTAGTGCCAGCCCCTTGATTTGCTGGGGACTCGATTTCAAATAAAGCTGAGACTTTGTAATTGTCAGCCTCTCAGCTCTCCCAGCACTTCCCCGTTTTTCTTGGTTTCTCCTCTTCCCTGGTCAGTAGATGTGGACTGTTTGGTTGTTGCAAACAGCAAATATTCTGCTGAGCATGTGAAGATTGGACTGTGTAGGCTAAGGGAGGAACAAGTGCTGCTGGGGAAGGCTGACAGAGAAAAATCTGCTTCCGTGGTCGAGGAACGAGCTGTGTGAGGGTCATGGTGTCATCAAGCACCCCTTGGCAAAACAGACAAAACCTGCAGGCATGCACAAAGGGTCCAAGCAAAGCAAAGTGCCAGGGTCACCCTCCACTCCGGCAGCCGCCCTCAAGCTGATGCTGCGCCGTTGTGCCACGCAGGACCATTGCCACGCAGGAGAGGGACCGTGCTCTCCTGTGCCTCCCATTACCAGTCCTCCAGCACGGGGAGATGTCAGCGATTTCACACCACTGAGCAGGTGGGTGTCCTGTCAGGGCAGCAAGCTCCTGCCAGCCGGGTTGGTTCTGCTCCCTTCTTTCCTCCTGTCTGGATGGTGCTTGCCACACGGCAGAGCTGCACTGTGTCCTACTTGGAAACCTTGACACACTGTGATGGCCAGGAGGCAGTTTTCAATATAAAATATCCTTCTTTTGCCCACAGCAGATAGCTGTTTTTATTTACTCTGAAGTGTTAGACTCCACCCTAATTCGCATGGGATTTGAGATTAGAAAGTGAAGTTCAAGCAGCCAGTAAAAATTGCTGAGATGTGGAAAGGGAGCAACACAAGAAGCGTGGATTTCCTTGAAGGACAACAAGCCTTTGAAGTCTTTTTCCTTTGCTTAGCCATCTGACTTGTGTGCAATTCACAGCCCCTGGGGTTAAGATTTGCATCCCAAAAGAAAGACTTGAAAAGCAGCTGGTTTAAGGCACTCACACTTGCAATCCAGAGACTTCACAGGCTTCATGGATAGCTGCATCACATTTCTTCAAGGCCTCTATCACCTTGGTGCCAAGGAGTCACTCCTGTCAGAATCCCATCCTACAGCGCTGAGTCAGGTGAAACATCAGCAGGGAGGTGGCAAACTTGCTTACGCTTGTTTTATTTCGTGATCATTGCTTTCCCTTGCTGAATACCTGGCTTATCAGGGCAAGTTCTTCACAAAGGAGTGCTTCAGCAATGAGACATGCGCTCAGATGACATAGGAAAGCCCACAAAACTATGAAAATGAAATAAAAAGAAAGTGAGAAGGGGACCTGAGCTGACTGAATCTTTGCTAAAGGCAGCTCAGGAGCACACAGGGCCTTTAAAAGACTTGGTATGAAATGCAGCCTCGACTTTGAAGTACTGTGTGAGCTAAGGATCATCCTGATGGAAAGACAAATACATCCTTCTTCCTCCCTCAGAAGCTCTTTCTTCTTGTATTCCCTGTTTTATGTCCTGCTACATTAACCTAATCCTGGCTGGAAGTTTCTGAGCTGTATTCCCAGGATTCACCACCTGTGAGCATGAGGAGAATTGCCTGGTTTGCTGTCCTCATGCTCAGTTACAGGGATAAAGTCAGGATTGGGGTTGGGAAGTGCCCATTAGTGCTTCAGGCTCTCTTTTGGTCTCAGGCAAGTCACCACAGATGCTGGTGTGAAAATCTCTCAGAAACTTGAGAGCTCAATTAAAATAAGCGAAACAGAGCTTATCAAGCCAAGGTAAACTTGCTTTATTAAAAGGAGAATGGGATCAGCACATGTCAAATCCAAATCTGCTGTACTGCAAGGCTTCTGAAACAGTGACAAGTGAACCTGAGAGGACAGGCTGGGCAATTTAAGAGATGGCTGAGAAAAGACATGCATTGTCACAGAGTAGTCCCATTGACAGACAAATCAGAGCATAGATAATTGCAGTATTAAGACATATCTAACAGAAAAGTGCATTTGGAAAGAACTGAGAGTAAATGGAAGGATAAAAAAAAATCTGCAGACACTTAGCATAAAATATCATCATCTTGATACCACAAATGAGTGCACCAGGAGCGAGCAAAATTTCCATCACTCTGCAGTACAGAACCCTGCTGCTACCAGCATTTCCCATGGGAGAAGGGAATCCCTGCAGAGGCACGAATAGCAGCATCTGGCTCTGGGTTGAATTCCCAAGGTCACTTTTAAGCAGAGTAAGAATTTGGCTGCTGCTGGGACTTGAAATGCTGCACAAAGCACCACGGTAGGCTGGCAGAAGCACAAGAACGATGCCCATACAAGCCTCCGCTAGGGAGCAGCAGTACGAGGGGGAGACCTGTGACACAACCACATAAACCCTTTTTCTCTCTCCCTCACTGAAACACTGTGACACTTCCAAGTCCACAATTCCAATTGCATTGGACTGACTGCAAGGGCCCTGTGCACCCTGGCAAGTACCCAAACATACACTGTGGAAGCAGATGAAGATTTCATCATTAACGCTGCAATTGCATTTAATTATTTCACATTATAACCAAAGTAATTGCCTTTCAGGTCATCTACCCTGCAGAAGATCTTCTGTACAAGGAGTGCCAAGACTTGGCTGCTTTCATGAAAGGTCTCTGCAATTATAAGATTCCTGGAAAATGTCTGATTGCAAGAAAGCAGTATTTTCTGGTTGGAAACACAGTGCAGGGTGATTCCAGCCAGTACTACAGGTGATCCCCTTTCTGTAGAGAAGGAATCCAAGGCACAGGAGGCCGATTTTCACTAGAGAGTCTATAGCAATGCAAGCTGCAGGAGAATCCTGACTGCAGTGTTTGTTTCAGGTACACTAGGGCAATATTCTATAGCAAGAAAGTCACTATTTAACATGATCTTTATCTTCTCCTTGAAGACAGAATAGGTATGTGATGGAAGGTTTTGTTCCTCACCCATCAGCCTGGCCCCAAGACTATCTTAAATTTTCTAATTAGCTTTCCTGCAGGACTCTCCCACCATAGGATTTGGATGCTTCATAAAAGTTAATGAATTAATTTTGCCAGCAGCTCTATGATATCAGAAAGTATTACTCCCACTTTACATACTTTAAAGATACAGGCAACACTACAGACTTCTTGTGGATGCCCAATGTGACACATGAGCCTCACAGACTTTCTAGGGAGCTTGATACTTCTCTGCTCCCAGAGAATTCTATTAAAGACAGGAACATGAAACCCTAGGAATACAGATGAAGAAGTTGTGATTTACCCTGGTCCTATTCAACTTCAGGCAGTTAACAGAAGCTACATTAGGCCTTTATTTGCTCAAACTTCCCTCTAGTCTCTGAAGAGAACTAAAGCAACTTGACTCCACATGGCAGTACAACACCTGCACTAGGTTTCCTCTCTCTGTCTTCCTCTTGGGTATGGCATGCGTTTCCTCAAATGTAACAATGACCATACTTACAACAGAATTTGTGGTTCAGTTTCTTCTAGCTCAACACTACTTTGTTGCCCTTATGGAGTCAAAACTGCTTCCAACTGGACTGGCTGCAAAGCAGTGCTCCCTGTTGTTATGGTGGTGCACTCACATACCTTTGCCTTTGGTATTGCATAAGCCTACAGTAAAATGCCAGTCTCAGACTCGTAATGACAAAGGACCTACTTAGCCTTCTAATAAAAGAATGATGAAGACAATCAGAAGGACTGGTCTCTGATGCTGTCCATTTATCACAAAGATGTTAAATTTCGTTAAATCTTCGGTGTCTGGCTATTTACTACAGAGGGGCTGTCACTGCTTCTGGCCCTGAGTATAATGTGTGAGCTCCAGCAAGGAGGCAGTACTTTTCTCCTGAACATGTATTTTTTTTAAAGTCACTAGATGTGCGTATGCTGAGCCTTGGTTTGCGAAAGCACATGAGGGCAGCAAGTGGCTGTGTGACTGGAGTCCTTACCCAGGTTGCAGATGCAAGAAATTCAGCATGCAAAATGAATGCATCTAACAGTACCGGCTTCTTCCCTGGAAAGGCAGGCCCAAGGAGCCCCTTGCAAAATACAGCCCTTGATCTTGAGCTGCTGCAGCTGCAGTCTGCAGACTAAGGCTTTTAAAGTGAAATAAATGTATAACATGAACAGAAGGGAAAGGGTGCAATACGTGTTTTACAGTTAAATAATTAACACGATGAATTGAAAGGACTGAAATATTCATAGTTTTAAATATTTATAAACTAATTTTAAAAGTCACTATACGATATTGAATTATCTTTAAAAGTCTGCCAATCTAGGACCTCTCAGTTTCAGTTCTGCTTGTTATTACAGTTTTTAATGCTCTAAAAGTGACAGGTGTTTGGCAAGAGAGCTGAAACACAGCCTCCAAATCAACAGTAACTAATGCTTCTGCACTAGCGCAGGGTCAGCTATTCTGCCTGAAGTCACTGGAGGAAACCCAGGCTCTTTTATTTCTCTCCCGAGTAGATGCATTCAGAGCTAGATGTGCCACACTGAGCCATGCAAAAAAACCCTGCAAAGCACTGATTCCTGGCCCTGTAAATGTTAGCAACAACTCTGTTACTGACTGTCTGATACACATCCCTCTGCCTGGGATCCTTGCTGGACCACCTAACAGATATAGTGCGCCTCTGTAAAAGACTATTGGTGATAAGAAAGGCCAGTTTAACAAATATTCCATTGGCTGAAGCTGTGTTTTACTCCTCCTGCATATTCTAGCAGGAATTTTATTTGTCTTCATTTGTCCTAAGACAAATTAAAAATTTGAATAATGTGGTTGGTGACATTCCACTGTGGCACCAGGTAAACACACAAGAGGAGACCCATATTTTATCTCCTACCATCAATAACTGAAAACATTCATCATGAAACACAGTCATTTTGCTTGATAGGCAATTAGACACAATTCCTTCATGCTCACAAACACAACAGACACCAGAGCATCTCCCATTGCTCTTGTGTGGCCCCCTGCAAATCCGAGGCAGCAATTGCACAAGAGCACTGATCCTTTTTCAGTATCTGTGCATCATTCAGCTCCTTCACTTCCCTTTGACACTTGTTTCTGATAAATACTCTGTATTCATGTAGCAGCAGGAGACCATTACCCTTTGATAAGAGTCTGTTTTCATTGACATTATCTCTAAATTATTCTCATTTGATGTGACTCAGATGGGTTACACTTAAAGAGGCTTACATGGCAGTGCTTAAAAGAACAACGGAAGTTGTCAGACTACTTTTATTATGTTAGCTAAGGAAATCAAATCATTAGGGTTTGTATTTTTTTTAAGAAAGAAAGAAAGAGAGAGAAAGAAAGAGAGAAAGAAAGAATTTCTTTATTTCAAACGTGTGAATCTTTCCAGAACAACAAGAGGTAAAAGTCAGTTTTTGACTTACAGAAGAAATAGTTTAATTTTCTTAGAAAATTTAACAGTTTAATCCAGAGTATTAATTTAATCATGATTAAGGACTATACCCCAAATAGAGCTGAATATAATAGTAGAAAAGTTAATCATATACATGAAAGGAGATCTTCCAAAACAGGACAGAATGAGATATAACCAGTGAACAGGGCAGTTTTGTAAACATATATCTCAAGTCAGGAGATCATTCCTCTGATAAGCCATCATATTTTAACAGGTTCGTTTTCTGTTCTCTGTTTGCAGAAGGTCTCGTGCTCTTGCTGTGTCTGCTCCTGAGCAGTTCTGGTCCATCACCGCCAAGGGGAGATAAGCATTTAAGACATGCAGATCACCCACTGTCTGCTGATGGAGATTACCTGAACTTCTCTACTTTCCACTCACACTTTCTGACAATTTCCTGTCTTGACTTAATCTTTATAAATGAACTAATTTAAATAATGATCCTTCTCTGACAGTCAATTGCTTTCTCCAAGTGAGCTGATGTAAATCGAGTAGGTGGCTTGTCATCAAACCACAGAAACATCAGAGAGATGCAGCAAACTTCAGCAGGCTGCAATTAGTAATTTCAGAGCAATTTATGTGGTTCATCTGCTACTGCCTCTGCTGGTTGCTTCCACTCAGTAAGGATTTCGCTTCATCATTACAGGTGTTACTCAAAGCAGTTTTAAGACTTCTTCTTCCTTTAGAATCACTCTATTTATGGGATTATTTATTACACGTATGGACAAATGAATAAATAAGAAATCACTTGGAAGGAAAAACATACCCTTTTCCAGTTCAGAAAACGCCTGTGTACAGAATGCCATCCTCTCAGACATGCTATATGACATTATTTGTTGCCTTATTTCTAAGAATAATGTCAGCTTTGCAGCTTGTTAGTGAGACGTCTATAGCAAGGACTTGGTATTTTAAGTCTGACCTTTGAATGGGAAACAACAGCTGGAGCAGTTATTTCTTGATTTTGAACAAATTAAGGCAATCCTTAGAGCTAGGACTGCAGTTTGGATTCTCCAGAGCCCAAAAAGGCCTCTCTGAAAGTCTTCTGGTAAAGTTTGTACCGCAGCAAACAAGGGCTGAATAATTGCCTGCAGATATTTTTTAACGTTTGTTGCAGCAGAGTGGAACTAGAAATGGGGCAGACACTTTGTGGCAGACATTCCCTGTAACAAGCCGATAGAGCTGACAGTGCCCGGAAAGCAGAGCAGAGGTACAAACACCCCCGGTCCCAGCCAGTTCCTCGGTGGCCACAGTGACAGCAGCCACCCAGCTGGGACTGCCAGCGTGCGGCCCTGCCAGCAGCCTCGCCTCTTCCCCTCAAATGCACCTCTGGGGTGATGATCTCTTCCCAGATTATGACTGAGGCAGTTTTGATGCAAAAAGCAATCAAAGGAGATAGTTTAGATGTTGGGAGGATAATCCCCATCTATCTGCTTTAAAAGGGAAGTACATAAAGATGCGATCTTTAAATCACAGAGGCACGTGGGTTTGCTTGGCTACAAAGCACCGCGGCCCTCGCTCCTTGATCTGAAGGCAGAGGGAAATGGCAGTAGAATCTATTTTTCCCCTCAGTTACAATGAGGACTGACGACATTAAAAACTGCAGTTCCAGCATCCCTTCACTGCAAAACAAGACTACACTTTAAATTCACCCTTCTTTCCTCCACAGTATTTCTAAATATTTCTACGGGTGACTACTGAGGTTGGGATACCGCTGATCGATGTCTCAGCTGCTAATGTCTTACAGAGGAGAAGCTGCTCATCAGGACCACTTACTAAGGAGCATCTCCTAAAATAATCATCTAACAGCATATACTAGCAAGAGGAATGTGTGATCACAGCCTATTTAATTTTGCCAAATACTCAGGTAAGCTAGATTTGGGGTGAGACACCCAATTGCATGATCAGGAGTCAAAGATCTAGTTGCTAGTTGCTGTCACTGAAGTAGGAAAAATTCAGACTGAAATGAGATGCGTATGTTTAAGAGTGCAGGTAAATAACCATGGGAACAGAGCATCTGGGGAGTCTGTGAGTGGGAACTGCATAGCTTTATAAAAAATACAAGCTATTCAAACAGAAATTTAGTTGGGTTTTTTTTTAAAATAAGTTATGATCTCAAGGAAGATAGAAAAAATTATAGGGTTTCTCCTGCCTTTGTTTACAGGTCAGAGCACACAGTAAATATGGTTGTTCGTTTCTTTGATATCAATGATAAGAAGAACCAGTTTTACCACCTAGTCTGACCTTGGATTTCTTTCATAACGATGATATCCTTGGTTGGAATAAAATGTTAGAGAAGTCACGTGTTATTAGCATGTTAGAGGCATGTCAGAGGATGTGGTCTCTGCTTTGCCTGTGGCTCTGCCCACCTCGGAGCTGGAGGCTGCTGGAGAGGCTGAAGATCACATACCTGCAGCCCTGCTGCAAAAGCCTTGGTGATGGAGGAAGCAACCTGAAAGTGAGAAATTCAGACTCTTCCAATCGGTAGATCCATTTGAAGAAAAGGTTCTCAAATCTCCCTCTCCTTTCTTCGGGTGCTCACCAAGATAAAGCTCTTTAAAAATGCATCTGGCTTTCAGAAATTTAAAGAGAGCCAATCTCTGACTGTTTTGCAGGACGTCAAGACAAAGCCTTCAAATGACCCATGACATTCCTAACTCCCAAAGTTTTACTCATGCTCTAAATAAATTAAGTCCTCATGAAAGCTTTGCATCCAACGTCCATTCTGCCCTGATGAAAAGCAGATACAATATTTATTTACTTATGTAAGATTGTCTCCTCTGGGCACTGGGCCCAAGTACAACAATCATCCTCTATTGAGAAGATGGCTTTGAACCAAGCCATCTTGATGAAGTATTTCTCATAGCCTCATTTACAGCTGCGTATCAGCCAAACAACACAGCTACAAACAGAAACTCCAGTTTAAGTACCCTGCTACTTTGGAATTGAGGTTTGGCAGAAGAATAAAACAGAGAGATATCCCTTTGTGCTGTGGTCTTTTGAGCACTTTGATGAAAACTGAGTCTTGCAAGTTAATTTCAAGCCATGTAACACACATATGAATAGCTATTGATAAGGGAGACAAGTCAAATTAAACAAGCTAACTAATATTAGAAACAAAGGCATCCATGGCTGTATTTCTTGTAACTCCAGCCATCTAGGCTGAATATCTAACTCATGCCAGAGCTGAAGGAGGAATCAATATTACTGATATTCATTTATTTTTATCTCTTATATTATAGCAAAGTTCTTATTAGAATGAGACAGAGACAGATTTGTAGGGGTTTTTTTTGCCAACATCAGCCATAGAATTTATTTGTATAAAGCTCATCAAGAACATTTTATATTTTTAAACAAAGCACAAATCTCTCCAAAAACTTCTTTTTTAATTTATTTTTTTCCAAACCAGGATTTGTTTTTCACATTTCTGTTTCAGTGAGCCAACACTGACAAAAATTTAGGTGTTCTTTTAGTTGGTTGCAGCTCTTTGGCTGCGTCGCTTGGCAGATTCCTTGGGAACCTCATACCACACAGCCTGCTGAGACCCAGCAAGCATGCCTGAAATTTGGGACACCGGACTGATTTCCACCTCGCTATTTTCCACCTTCTGGCAAGCACACACCGTTCCCTGTGTCAGATGTCGAGTTTTATGGAAAGAAACCAGAGCCCATGGGCAATATTGCACAGACCTGGCCAGGCACCTGATTTAGACTGACAGGAGGCCAGTATCTTACCCCTGCAGAATACCTCTTTGACAGCTCAGATGTAACCTAAAAGGCATCCATAACCCATAATAGCACACACCTCCTCTAATGCTAAGCTTTTCCAGAGATAATGCTTGAAAGCAAGGAAAAGAAGCCATTTCGGTGAGGATAAAGACAAAAGGCAAAGAGCAAGACAAAAGAGACGAAATCTTGCATGGGTGCTGGGTCCCAAAGCTTCAGCTCCTCTGACAGATGCCCTGCTTGGGCTTTCCCAGTTGTCCCTTACTCATGCTCAGCTTGATCATGCTCTCCTTGATCATATCCTTTTCTATGGCCACAGCAGCATCACTCGGTGTCCTCCTCCAGACTCTTTTCCTGGAGCAGCCCTGCCCAGCCACAGCATGGTGGGGAAGTAGGGGTGGACTGCTGCCCACCACCTCACTCCACGAAAACCCCTACGGTTTGTTTGGCAGCACAGCAGCACATAGCATTGTAGTGTCACCCACAATGAGAATAGATGTTACTCATCAGCCCGAGCTGATACAAACTGCTCTGGGTTTCTGTGAAGTGCAGAGAGGAGAGTTTTTAAATTGCCTTACACCTCAAGGACACTGGTCTGCACTCAAAGGTCAGAAGCATAGAAAAGCAACACATTCCTGATGCAACCAATCTGAAAAGATGCAGAAAGGATTAAGCCATGGTGCCTGGCACTGACAGGCAGGAGAGGGGCAGGGCTGTGTAAATGTTTGCTGAGATGTGGCAAATGCAAAATTGATTTTCTTCTTCATTTAACGCATTTTTCACCCTCTTCTCCCCTTCTCCTCCCCTTTGTGATTAAATTTTAAAACAACAGTGACTTCAAGGTGCAGCTGCACTTAGAAGTTTAGAGAAGAGGCATGAGGAGAAGAGTTCAAGAGAGGAAAAAGCTGCATATCCAGCACACGAGAGAAACTCTTGAATTAAGAAAGCTGCAGGGATGTAGAAACGGTATGAAAAGGGATTTTCTAGGGGAAGAGGAAGGGGATGGTCTTGGTTTCAGCAGACTCTGTAGGATCTGAGCTCCTGACACCTCTGAGAGAAGGATGATATGAACATGGATGACAAGTCAGCAGGGACCACTCTCATGGTTCAGTTTAATATGCACAGGCCTTTCTCCTGTTCACCTTATTGAGATATAAGAAGCAGAGATGAATTAGACATATTCTGGAAGAGAAAAAACCCAGCAAAGATTTTAAATTGTCTTTAACAGCTGTCTTTCACCTTGCAAAATGCTGAGAGTATTTTGAAGATATATAACATTACCCTCATTTATTGCACAGCAGGAAAGCCCTTGAGTGGTGAAATGGGATAGGAACATTTTAAATTGCAGCTATGAAAGTATTTCTTCAAACATCACAAAGCACTGTCCAACTTTCCTAACTCAACTATTCAGAGCTGGTCAAATTTGCAAACCAGAATGAGAACAAACTGGGTAGACTTTAAGTTTTTAGCTTAAATTTATATTTTTAATTACTTTCACTATTACTGATCAAAATATCTGGAGAAGAGATGTTAGAAAGCCACATTCAGCAGTAAGCCTGCAAAAGAGATACACCTTTTCCTTTTTCGTTCAACTATTGCTCTGCAGGGAACAATATATTTTTAAAGCTTTACTTAAACTCTTATTTCCACTTCCTTTGCCTCCTTTGCAGCAGTTTTGGAAGCTCCTCTCATCCAAAGTTTTTCATTTGGAGTAGCTCTGGACACCCTTGCTTTCATGGCAAATAAGCTCCTTGCCTTGTGCCATCAGTGGCTTTTTTCCCACACTTGGCATCCCTAGAGATGTTGGGTTTGATCCAGTGCAAGTTTTTCTCGGTCATCTAAATTAGCCCATAGCAGACAAGTTATGTGGTGTTTATCAATCATCAGAATGCACATGCACATTGCTAGTGCTAAGCTGAAAGTCTCACTTATAAGTATGGCAAGAAACAATTCAGAGGCAAAGGGAGGTGACTGGAACTGTTATTCAGATGGAACAACTTGTCACAGGTCAGTCCTGACTGGCCAGGTGTGCAGCAGTCCTTTAGACCTGACTCAGTACAGGTCTCACATTAGTATGTCCTCAGATAATGATTACTTATTTTAAATCATGCTGGCTGGGGTAGAGTCACCTGTTGGTTTTGACTCTACAAATCTTCTAACAAATTAGTGTCATGACAGGGTTTTTCATAGGCATAGCAAAGCAGAGGTGATTGTTAGAAAAGCCCCACTTCCCACACATTTAGTACAGTGCTGCTTGGTTTTGAACTCCAGCATAACACACAACCCCTCAAAACTCTCATTTCCTTTGTTCAGCAGCAGCTCAGAAACAGTATTTCCAAAGGTCCCTGAACCTTATAAATCATGCATGAAAACTCAGAGAAAGCGGAGTGCTACTGGACATGTATGAGCTCCTGGAAGCCCCAGGACACAGCACCCTGGCAGCTGCTGCAGTTCACTCGGTTCCTCCTCATAGTCCTCCCTCCCTTTTCCTTGTCAAAAGGATTTTTTTCATGTCACAAGGATTTGAAATCATCTGCAACCTGGCAACAGGAAAATGATGCAATCAGCTGCTTGTATGTAGCACCGTCATACATACCTCGTATGTAGCTTACCAACCCATAAGGTCTTGTGTGAGAACCAAGATGAGGCCTTCTTCCAAGCCCTTCTTACCCTTTGTGACCTAAAAATTAAATGATGTCACTGAAAACCTGCATATAGCAAGATATCACTCCATACAAGGTACTCTACCGAGCCTGGTGGGGATGATGAAGCTCATTGTGTGCTGCATTCAAACCCACACAAAGCTGAAGAAGCTTCCTAGCCTTAGTTGTGTTAGTCTGAGCTGGAACTGTCTATCTCATAGGTCTCTAGTGGACTAAGCTGCACTGGTTTTTTCCCAGTTCTGTTTTAAAAAACGCTGCATGTCATAAAGCTTCCAGAGTAAAAGTGTTTGCCGCACCGCACAAATCATGTCAGTGCAGCTGCAAAGTTCAAATTCAACTCTGTCCTCCAGCTTGAACTTATGAACAACGATCAGCTCAGACATTACCCTACGGCTTGGCTCTGCCTCAGGATCTTCCTTCAGGACTTCTCTGCCCATATGCTCCCTCCTCTTTTGCCTTGAGAGTAGGGGGTACACAAAGGAGACAGCAACCTGCTCTACTGAGCCAGCAAAATCCAAATTCAGCAAAAGGGTGGGATGTTTCTGGCAAAGAGCCCTGCCAAAGCACCCTTCAACATCTCCCCACCAAAAAAAGAATCTTGGTACCCCTCACCTTGATCTGTGCTGATTTATTTCTGCAGCAAGGGGAGTTTTCCATATGCTTATTAACTATCTCCGGGATGTCTCTGGCAAATTACATTGACGCCTTTCTCCTTGAATGCATCCCACTGAAATCTGTATTCCTGTCACCTGCCCCCACCTCTCTCAGTGGCAGCTACTCTGTTCAGCTGTTCTTCCACTTCACTCTCCTGTTAGACTAGCAGTATCTGCATAATATCTTTTGGGGAAAAAAGCTTTTGAAATATGGCTTTTGTTTTAATGACAGAACAGCATATGCTGTCACTCCTCCGAGCATTTTCTAAGTGGTGATAATGCTCTCAACTTATTTAAGTACAGTATTTTTCCACCAAGGCTCTTTTGTGTAACAATGCTCCTACCTCATTATCTTTCAGTAGTGGTGCTGGCAAACAAGGCACATGGAAGCCAGAATGATATAGGTTGCAACTCAGAAAAGAACGGTTCCGGAATGGTAACAGACCCAAAAAGCTGGAACAGAAAATAAACCAGGAGAGTCTGACGTTAGGACTCTTTGGAACAGTTACAAAGACAACAAACACAGCCTGGACTCATTGTCCTTTTGTGCACAAAAAATGCCTTTGTTAAAGGATGCTGTTTGCAGCAAACCACTGAAGCAGCACGACAGTCTTTTGTGCCATGTGGTGGCTGGACATGAAAGCGCCTTCAGATAACGGCCAGGCTCCCATCGCCAGCTTGCCATGTGCTTCCTGCCCTGCCCAGCCCAGTCTGACCGAGGTGCTCAGGTCTGCAGACCCACATGTGGAGCTCTGCCCAGCGGCTGCCTCACTCTGCTGCCAGCACACAGAGCTACTTCCCAAAGTCAAGCTGTAGAGGTGTCTGTGGGTGAAGTTAGGGCTGTGACATCTACCCTGCTGGCTGTCCTTATAAGAAGACAGACCTGTGTTTAGGTCGTGGGGAGCACTGTCACATCCTGCCAATGCACTTGCCACAAGCACACAGACAGGGACCGGTACCTGCGACCCTGGAACAAGACATGTGCAGCACAGAGAGTGAAGGGCAGAGGGTTAGTCACAAGACAGAAAAGCTAAGAAGCTACCTCCACACTGCTGCCCGAAGGGCTTCCCATGGCTCTCTTGTGCACCTCTCCCATTTGACAGCATCTTTCTGCCTCTCCTGGCTGTGAAAACACCTGTGATTCCAGATGGTATCTGCTCCCATGTGAATCCCACTCAGCGTGCTCACACACATGTTTTGACTTGTTTTGTTTAGATTTGCAATATCATCCCTGGCTGGACAAATGCAAAATGACTCATTGGCAAAGCTTTTTGAAAATTAGTGAATTATTCACTTTAATACAGATAGCAACTTGTTCATTACGTTTGATTACATGTGACCACAATTGATTTAAATCAAATTTGCCCTTCAAATTCAAAACACAAACAGAAATGGAACAGCAATGAACTTAACAACGGTGTTCGTCAGTCCTAGGCCTGATGAAAGGAGCACAGGGCACAAGAAAGGTTTCCTGCGGAGGAAGAGGGATTCCCTGGAGGGCTCAGTGCTGCTTTCCCTTCCCCTGCAGACAGCAGATGCTCAGGTCACTCACTGACTCCAGGCGGGAAGAGGCAGAGTGCGTGCAACAGCTCTAGAAAATCCCATTATACACACAATAATATCAAGCATTGGAGAGAAGGAAATTTCTGCATTCCCTTAAAATAAAGCCAAGGAATCCCCATAACCTACCATGGCACACTTATATTGCCAGATTTGTTTATAAACGATGGGGAATGACACCAGTTCCAACAAACTGCAAATACCCCAGCTCTGCTTTGGTATGCAGGTGACACCCCCTCTCAGACATGCAGCTGGCTCTAGGGCTTTCATTTATTTCAGAAAAAAGTTGAAGTATAAAAGTGAAGACAGGGACTGGAGAAGTTCCAAAGGCCTCAAAATGTCACCGTCGTTATTAAAGCAAAAAGAGTGTATGTAGGGCATGGGCTGAGAAAAGGACAAAAGGGTTTGTTTTTTTTATGAAAGAATCAAATTGCTTTTGCCTTCTCCAGCTGTTGCCTGCCGCGTTGTTGACACTTCCACTAATAAAATGTGAGGAACATGCTGGATGTGCCCTGAAGAAAAAATGCCCATTGAGGAGATGGGGCTTCTTCAAGCTAATGACCTGGTAAGGAAACTTTCCCAAGGAACAGTTGCTTTTGGATGTCCTGCCCACATGAAAGAGGATGACTCAGGAGTGAGGAAAGGAAGCTGTGGAGGTGGTGCTGGGATTGCCACCCCCAAAGCTCTCCTCTGCAGGCAACTGTAGGTTGATGAGAAAGGAACAGCCATATCCATCCATGCAGGGATGATCAGAGAGGTCATTCCTCAACTTAGAGGAACACCCAGCTTGAATGTGTCAGCTAGAAGTAGAAGTTTGTGATACTAGAAGCAAACCACACTCTGTAAAGTATTTGGCTCAGACTGGTGCTGGCAGAGCTGCAATACCCAGAGATGGAGAAGACAGGCGGTGCAGAAGAGCTGGCTGAAGGCAGGGAAAAGATGCTCTGAGTATATGCTCAAATTGGGTCACTCAGAGTTAACTTTTCCCATTTGCTCTGCACAAGTCCTTCTAGAACTTGCCTTGCTCATGAAGTTCCCAGACGGATGCCAGAGGAAGGTGTAAGCTTTGCAAAGAAATCTGACCTGTTGTCCAGACTATCCTGAAAGAGATGCTTATTTTTTGTTGTTGTTGTTATTTATTTACAGTACACCTCTCTTCAGGGGGCAAGTCTCCCCAGCAAAACAACGCTCAGGCAGGACTCAGGTGCAGTAGATGAGCTCCCTTCCTCTACCACAGGCTTCCTCAGCCAACAGCAATACTGACCCCCTGGGTGGAAGGTAGAGCACTAGCAGGTACTGGAGATGTCATGGGTCTAAATTGCCTTACTTCAGGGTTCTACAACACAGAATTAAACAAAATAAGTAAACCACGCAACTATGGACGACAAAGCTTCCTAACGACTGCTAGAGTTTTCTTTAATCAGATGGTAATGCCCACAGCTTGAGCCCACCAAACCCCAAACTGAACTGCCCCTTTGCCAACAAGCCCTGCCAAGAAAGAGCTTTCTGCACCTTCAGCTGGATTGCTAAACAACCCCGAGTGACATAAACATCGAAGAGACGACTTGCTCTATTCTTCCAGCAATACTCTGGGGCAAATCCCAGATCTAGAAACCTTCCCAGGCAGCCAGACATTCCCATGGACAACTTCTGCATAGGTAACTGGTACCTCACATGAGGCTGGCCCTTATGTATGTCCACAGTCCAAGCTACAACATGACACTCTGAGGAAGAGTGGGCTGAACGCTGTCCCAAGTCCATGGGCACAAGCAATCTCCAAGCAGAAGGGCAGTTGTGCTAGAATACCTGCCAGTTTCCAAGATCAACTGAAAAATCATATAAGTAGTTTTAAAACATGGCCCAAACAGATGTATATGTAAAATATTCTTGTTCCCTTGAACTTGTCCCAAAGTAGACTCCGTAACCAAGTCCTAGATATGATATGTAAATTATGACTCATCACCTTAATACTCAAATGCAGCAGTTTCAATTTAGGATTGCGCAGTGTGTCTGGATGGTTGAAAACAGCATCAGTCTCTCCCGTGAAGCATGAGATGCCTCAGTGTCTCTGATCAGTTGCTCTTGTGTACATTTAAAGATGTACCTGACAGGAGGACTATGGTCTTCACCCACCTGTGCACATACACCAATTCCTTCTTAACCAAGAAGCTGAACTGTTTGTGTGGGAAATGCTTTAGCAGTCATAGCCACTAATCAGAGAACATTTAATGCTTTCCTTACAGATACTGGAAAGTGATTCCTGTTTTCCCAACACAGAAATCTGTAGCTTGGGGACTATGCTTCTTGGGTTCCTCCTTCTTAACCATGCATCAAAGTCAAGAGCAAGCTGCAGGGCAGTTGAGCTCACACGCTGCTCTGCTCAGGAGGGAGCAGACCTGCGGAGCACCTCCTCACCAGTGTCAAGTGGCAGGAGCCTGACGGTCCCTGAGCTCTGTACTGCTAAGCAGCGCAAACTCGTGTTGTGTTTGGGTTGATCCTGTGTCAGAGGGAGAACAGGTTTGTGGGGGGAACTTACACTGAGAACAAGTCACCTTTGTCTGCTCAGGAAGATTGTCACCCAAGCAGGCGGCTCTCTTGTACGGAGCAGGCAGCAGACGAGGGCCTCTCCTTAATGCGTTCCCACTCCCTCCTTCAAGTGGTCCTTGCTGGTTCAGAACAAAAGCAGCTGAACAAGCAGCCGCACATCCCTGCCCGAAAGGCAAAGAGATAAATGCCTCTCAACTTGATTTCATCTCAGTAGGCAAGAGCAGCAGTTCCATGTGAAACGGCAATGTGACATTGTGAAGTGTATCAGGGGAGTGCCTTTTGGTTTTAAAGTGAAAAAACAAACGGCAGACCTTAACGGCAGCTTATCCCTCTGCACAGACAGGCAAAGGAAGCAGAGCTTGAGCGGCCCAGAGGAGCTCACAGCCAGTCCCATGAGCAGATGAAAATTCTTCACCTTGCTGGGACTCCCTGCAGGGACCAAGTCGCCCTTCCCAGCTCCTGCAGTGGAGCTCGACTGCCCTCCGTCACCTCCATCTTGCAATGGGAAACTGAAGAATGAAAAGATTAACTTTTTTTGTTACGTCTACAAGTTTGAAGGAACTGGAGGATTCTGCACCAGCATTTAATTTTTATACCTATCTTGTAGCCTTATCACAGATTCAAAACATCACCGTAGACCACCCTTGTCCATGAGGAGTCAGGAATTGGACTTTGCACTCTAGATAACTTTCCTGAGAGAAAAAAGAAGTTTTAAAAGGTGAATTAGTGACCTTCCTGAATCACATCATTCTCCTTTTCCTGTGGAAGGCATCTGAGCCATCTTCCAACCCTTTCTTTTTCTCCCTCTTGCAACTTTGAAAAAAATAGGGCATTTATTCAGACAGACAATTGGAGGAACAGCAAGTCCCTGCTAGGTTATGTGACAATTTGCCAGGGTCCTGAGGCCCCTAGGAAATGGTGCAGGGATGATGGATGAAGGTGTGAATCAGAATTGTCACTCCACGGCTGAGGCATTAATCAACTGTCAGGATGGCTGAAAAGTGTGGCAGGCAAGCCTGGAAAATGGGGCACCATGCTGCAAGCGAGACCCCCACTTCTGGCACAAAAAATCTGGAGGCAAATTCAGCTATGCACAGGAAGCAAATGCTCCTGACAATTCCCTTGGCAGTTATTCCTAGAGAAAGCATTCACTCATGCATTTTAGAGAAATCTGTTCACAAGCCCTGCTGTGCTTCCCAGAGTCTGTTACCAGCTGTGGCAAGTGACTCCAGCTCTGTCGGTGGGAGAGCTCACAAACAAGCCCAGCGTTTAGCCCACTCACATTCTTTTTGTTAAATGATTTTATTTCTGGTTTGTTTTAAATTGCATTTTGAAGTTACTAAGTTACTTTAAAAAAATCCTTTTAATTTTGTTTCAAATTTAGATAATTAAAAAGAACCATGTTACAACATAAATGGTCTTTTTCCTCTTTAAAAATAGAAATTCTATGTTTTGTCACTTGAAGAAAAAAGCTCCCTTTATTTTGTAGTGAAATTATTCAACATGAGCTAACTTTCCTTTGAAAACTCAACTGTTAGTTGAGATCCCTGCATCTCAAATGTCTTAGCATGTGTAGAAAAAAATCTGTAGAAGGTAAGCTCCAGACAACTTCTCTAGTCAAGGAGGTTGCATCCCAGATCACTATTAAGCTTCTCTTTTCTGTTTTTGCCTCACTCCTCTCTACAGTTCATTTCCGTCCTTTCCCCAAGCTCACCCATCTATAGCTATCCTTCGAGAAGTGGATGTAGCATTCCCACTGTCCTGTAGGCTTAGATCTGTGGCACGCTAAAACAACATATCCTTTGAAAAAAACCCAACAATTAAGACAGATTCACATGCAAGATTCCCCTTTGAAGAACAGGAGGGACAACACCTCAGTACATATCAATAGCAGATTCTAACTTTTGTTCGGAAGATTTAACCCACATTGTTAACTCAGTTAATACACTCTGCTGCAGGCTCAACCCTGCTCCCATGATGTTAACAGGGCTATAGCGTGTGATTTCAGCAGGCCCACAGGAACAGATAACTCCTTCATATATTTTATAATACTCAGCAGACCTCTTTGCATATATGTTAATAACAAGAACTTGCCAGATCAAGAGCCAGGAGTGATATTGTTGAAGTTCTGGGTTTCACGGTACATATGATAGCTCTGAGCCAGAAGAACAAGCTTGACATCTCCTCATCTAGAGATATTAAATTTTCTTGCCAGGCCTCGAAAGAGATTTGAAGCATCAGGCCACTGCAGGTGATGGGTTTAAGTCATAAACAACTGCTGAGCAGAGCCCAGAAGGGACAGAGCCAAAAGAGAGGGATTAGCAGCATCTCCCACTCTCTTGACCAGGAGTGGTTCTTCTTGAGTGCAGAAATGCTCTAGTCACAGGCACACTCTGAGGGCTACATCTTTCTCTTTCTCATGACTCTGCTTCAGAGGAGATCTGCAGCCCAGTAAATGAGTTTCAATAGCCTGATGTGAGAGAGAAGGTGCAGCCCCAGCTGTGCCATGCGCAGTCTGCACCTCATTAGTACCAAGGTGGTCAGACAAGCTCAAGCTTCTGAGTAACCAGGAAATTTGGAAAGGTCTTCAGTGGCAGCTTTTACAGTGTCAGTATCCAGATAAACTTAAAGCCTAGCCTGAGTGGAAAAAGCTGTGAGGAAGGCACAAAGGGTGGAAATCCTCCCCCAAGGTTCAGCATCATCCCATAATAGTATTCTAAGGTATAAGTGATGATGTATCATTGTTGCCCTGGTGAGCTAGGAAAACTGCTGCCAGGAACATGGAAAGCCTGTGAGGACTCCAATGAAGTTTTGCTGCCATCCTCCTCCAAGTGAGTTCTTCCAGTGCAGGCCATTCCAGATTTTCATTACTGATATGCGTCATGACAAACAGAGCAAAATCATGAAACTTGCAGGCCACACTGAGACAACTTCCAGTTCATTCCTCAACAAAATCCCCCAACAAGGAACTTTGACTCTATGCCTGCCTTTATCACCTTATCACTCCCCACTAAACAAAACACTATAATTTTCATTTTGCCTTCATCACATGGCAGTGAAGGAGGCAGATGAGGGTATATATTTTACATGTCTAGTGTAACCTGCCAGGAATGGTCCTGACAATCCTGGTTCATTTGACCCCAGTCCTGTCAGTGGAGGTCTGCAATGCTGCTGAAGACACAAGCTTCAGAGTGTCAGGCTTATTCAGTAACTATATGAGAGATGGAGAACCCACATGCCATATAAAGGGTTTGCATGGCCTTGAGCCAGCTTGCAATAGATAAAAGGTAAAGGAGACATCGTGGATATTATAAAGCTGTCAACAATGTTTTCTGTGAGATATGTAAAATCAAAGGTAAAACCATGGAGTTGAGAAGTGTGAGGTGCAAATATCAGCATATGAAGGGGGAGCTCCAAGGTTTCTGTGTGGTACATGCAAAATTTGATAGGTATGGCCAGCTCTTGCCATCTCCGTCTTCAGCAGTTACTTACATACTATTCAACATAGGAGTCTGTTCCTTCTCTCTTCTTTGCTCCCAGTCTTGTTATGAATTACAATTCTCAAGCTCCAGGGTGAGGAGCAGCTACAACAGAAGTTTCCCTCGCTAAGGCATCTTTCCACACCACACAGAGACAAAGGAAGTGCCTGTCTGAAGGAATTATCCCAGCAAGCAAAAGACTAATGGGGCCATTCATTATCTTTAATTATATTCATCATCTTCTGGTGATTAGAACACAGTTATAAATTAAGATACATTTAAATCTGGTACATTTGAATGAACTGGATATCCTTTGAATATCTTATGGGAAGTGTGCTTGTTAGAAGTAATGATGCTGTCACCTTGACAGGGCAGAGAGGATGCTTTAGTGTGTCAGAGATCTCCGAGGGCCTTGCAGTACAATAACAGTGGAACTAGGAGAGGAAAGAGTCAGCTTTTTCTTTGGTTTCTCATCACTGAGGGTCTTGAGAGCCCAACTTCCAGTTCTCAGCAATTCCTCACTTTGTGCTTCTGGAAATCTTGATTTTTGTTGTTCTCAACACAGCGGGTACAGGATGGTACTCTGTCCGTGGCAATAGCTCCCCTTGTGCACAGGAGGTGATGAATTCACACATATATTTATACTTGCATAACAGTTGCAGACTTGGAACTGATAATACATTAAACTCATGTACCCTAAGAACGGGAATCCGCATTAAGGCCCAGCCCTTCTAAATCCCTCACATCTTAATGGCTGCATAATCCAGTATGAAGGATTAAGAGTTTGTGGCTTGAGATGGACCTCCCTGGTGGATGAGGGAGTACATTCTTCCCCAGCTTTTACTCCATGTATATTTACCTCTAGGTTTTCAGAGAAAAAGTAAAGCAAGTTAATTCCCAGAGAGGAAATCACAAGCATAGTTTTTGTGCTTTTCCCACATGTTTTCATGCGTCCAGTCATTAACTAGCAGAGCGCAGAGAGCAGAAGCAGAGCACTGTGGTGCCTCCTTCAACCTCATCCAGCACTCATGGTGCTCCTAGCACCATACTTGTGCTGATTGCTTTAGTACATGGCTCAGAGATGAACTAATACATCTGCACCACTAGATGCTCCATTTCACTCTCTGGTATCTTAGGGAAAATCAGCAGGGATTGTAGGAGATGACCCCATTTTCCATCAGAAGGACCAGGTCTACAACATTAACAGCTATGCATTGAATCTGAAAGTTGGCCTAGTGTAAATAGTGCTGGGTTTGGATGTGGATTAAGGCACATAGGTAAGGTACATTGGCTTGACAAAACATACTGATATCAGCATGGCTTGTTGTAACTCACACACATTATGCTATTCTGCATTTGCTGTGGACCAAGAACATGCAGTCAGCAAGTCCCAGTGGCTTGGTCAATCTTGCTTTGTGGAAAAAGAGACCTGCTTGTGTCACACAGACTGTCCCAACCAAGAACAAACGGCCACGTGGGTAATCAAGAACTCTACTGTTACTTGTTCCTGCAAACAGTTTTTTGTTGATCAACCCCTGGAACACCACTTTACACCATAGCAAGAGTGTACATCAACATATCACACTCTGTACATCAGCAGCCAGACAAACTATTGCTGTTAAATGATCCACCTCTGCCAACACAAGCACCTCAGCATTGGCAGCTAAGAATCACCCTCTTTCCAGACTTGGATTTAGGTAGATGCCAGAATTCATCCATGATCAAATTATTCTGAGCTGATTTAACTGTGTTTCCATTTTCACAGGAAAATACAGATAGGAAAAGCTTAGCCAGTAAAAAAATCCAAACAAACTACATGAAAGGTGATAGCCAGTACACTACTTCAGAAAGATAAAATGTTCAATCTGACTGGAACTTTTATCTGTGAGTACATCTGCAGGGTCAGGATTACTTTGAAACAGGAGGATTTCAGAGAAGAAACAGTGCCCAGTCTTAGCAGCTGCTAAGAAATTGTTGTCTTTAAAATCTCCTTTACTCCCACCACTGCCAAGATAAGTTCAGTGTAGGTTGCAAACATAAAAGCTTATAATGCAAGGAACAGAAATTGAATAACAGCATTAAATCTGAATTTAAATTATTTCAAACTACCAAAAAGAAAAACAAAGAATAAACAAAGCCACCATGAATCAGAGGTAAAGCAAATAAATAAAAACAATAGAGGTCATTCCCATTTGTCACTCAGTAAAATAAAATGCACTAAAGCAAATGAAAAACAAAGTAAAATACAACCAGGAGAACATAATCTTAATAAGAAAATTACTCCAACATGTTTTCTATTAAAAGTATTTGCAATCAATAAATGCCTTCAGAGCAAATGCATACTTTCTGTGCCGATTTAGGTGGTGCACATCTGGCTTTATCTGACATCTCTCATTGAGGTCCCAGAGTTTCTCTACCAACCTAAGTGCTGCAAGACAGAAAAAGTGATTCCAGGCTGCTGTGGGTAATGAGAAAAACATTAAATCAAGATGATGCTTTAGTCCTTGAAAAGCCCCAAAAGAGGCTGCTCTAGGTGACCCTGCTCTGGCAGGCGGGCTGAACTAGATGACCTTTAGAAGTCCCTTCCAACCCCTGACATTCTGTGAGGCTGTGTACTAGACACTCGGCAATAGACTGTCTTGTACTTAACATTGGGCCTGAGTAAGAAAGAATATATTTGTTTTTAACTGCTAGTTACATCTTTCCTATATAGTTTTGGTCTATTTCTTTAGACTGATGTTTTCTCAAAAGAGCATCTAGCTGCCTCTAATGAACAATAAAAGTAAATTTCAAAACATACTAAATTGCCTCTGGAGGAGGCTCCTTGTTAATTTATGTACTTTTCTTTACCCTAAGTCACAGGGTCGTGTCTGGTCCACATACATTTTTGGGTTCAGGTTACAGAACAGAAGAAACAACAGCTTTGAGAGGGAGAAATAACATCCATTTACCTGAATAAGGTACCAGATGTAAATTCCTACCACTGACATTCAAATAGCAGCAGCGTTCTCTTGTCAGAAACACTTGACTGCTTGTAGCAGAGGAGGTCGAGTAACCATAGTAAAATGTCACTTTTCATGACAGCTCACTGTAAAATTCTCCCTTCTCTCCTCCCCAAAAAAGATCTCCCACAGAAAGTGATTACACAGCTGTCTAGCCCATGAGCCCACGTATGCTGGATTGTTTTCTCTGACTAAATATGCCCAAGGAAGTTTGAAAAGCTACTGATTAGTGAGCAGCTCTAGGTGATGACTCTTTTCACACTCACAACTAGAAAACACCAGTTTATTTTCAATTCATGCAAGTAATCACACCGTAACTATGACCCAGCAATATCTGAAGATGAACAGATTAGTCCCATCAAGGTTAAAACTTCCTCCATCTTCGTTAACTATGAAAACACACCTCTATGTCTTTGTTGTTAGCTGTTTGAATAAAGTTTGTGGCTGTAGTTTGGCTCTGAATGTGCAGTTTGAGACTAACAATGCATTTATACTTCCTATTACACAACCTATGTGCATTTAGCCTCTGAATGTGATGGCATCCTTAATTTTCTCTGTTACATCTCATTGTTAGGCTGTTTATATTCATTTGAAAAAGTCATTAAGGATCACTCTGGCATCTGGCAGATGATCTATGGAGGGAAATTGCGCTCCTATGGAGCCCCATCATCAGTGCTCATAGACTGAGAAACATTATTTAAAAGAAGGACCGAATTAATGGCATTTGACAAATACACATCCCCGATCATCAGTGAATCACACAGTGCGTTATCAATGTTAACGTTCATAAGACCCCCATGGAGTAGGTAAGTAGGATTACTGAGACTGCTGGGATGGGGAAATGAGGCATAGATACTGTAGAGAAGAAATTGGGTTACAAATAAATAGTACATCTATACACAAGAACATAAAAGGAAATTAACTCATGTCTCTCTTTCTCATCTATTGCTTAAAACAAACCCATCCCACTCATCCACCTGTCTAGTATCTGTAGGGCCTGAACTGACATGAAGGGGGCAAAACCTTAGGATTCTCTCACCTCTAAGGTTTTAACTTCACGTAGGCACTCAACCAGCAAGGTATTTCAACAGAGGAGAAGAGTAACAGCCACCCTCGCCAAGGCTGAGGCTGGCAGAGCTGATTACCCTCCTCTCCCCTGGCAGTAAGTCAAATTGCTGCTGACAAGGAGGTTGTCAGCAGCCCTGGACTGATGAGCCTTGTCATCTCCATCCATTACAGCTTTGATCAGGAAACAAAGTCTGCATCCTACAAGCCCACAGACATACAGTGAGAAGACGCAGATGAAGGCTGGCAAGAAAACATACTTTTTTTGTGTTATGAGCTTTTTTTAATGCCTATTTCTCTATTTTTATGAGCACTGGAAAGATTCCTATTTCATTCATCCATACTTCTGTTTGTTACAAATATTTTATTAAGGCAGCAGAGCAAATATTTTAGGTAAAAATGAGACAGTTTAAATGTCCCATATTACAGAGAACAATCAAAAAAAAGTTTTAAGTTTCCTGGTTTTATAAAACACAATGGACCATGTCTGCTCCCAAGAACAGCTTAAGCACACCGCACCCTATAAGATGTTTTACTTGATCAGTCATATTAAAATTCTTATTGGTATGATAATGTTCACAGGAACGTTTTACATTAATGCACGGTTTTACTTTCAGTTTAGGAAAGACACAAGAGCATCTCAGAACTAGTAATACCTGTGCTGGTGGATGTCACTGTCCCACAACTCCAGCACAGCTGAAACAGGTCCTTTTCTTTCGAAATACTGCCCAGCCTTGTCCCAAAGGTTTGGTGTCCAACCCACCTCCTCTAAGGGCAGTTCAGCCACTTTCAACAACAAGTAACCTCCAGGTTGTCACTACCACAGAGTTACCAGTACATCACTTTCTACTGGGACAAGATTCTCCCAGCAAGAAAGCCAGCTGGATACAGGAACTTGGGGCAAAAAAATTAGACCATATGTATGCACACTCTGCCAGGATGTAGGATATTTTTCTTCTCCAGTAAAACTTCTCTCAATTTATTTAATCACTCAGGTTTGAAGATCTTGTGAGATAAATATTAAGTTCTGAAAACCTTCAATTCTTGAGAGAAAGCTTCTGGAGATTAACTATTTGTTCACCAAATAAACACTCCTCTGGACGTTTACCAGCAGCTTCTGCAAAGGAAACAACCCCCCTCCTTTCCACCAGTGAATAATATGGGCAATGAAGTCCTCATCCACTAAAATGCCAGCTCACAGGGTTTTAAAATATCAGCTTTATCTCATGCGTCTGAAGGCAGAGGATAGCTCTGCATCTCTTCAGGGCCCAGTCACCAAGCATCTGCTTGACACATTACAGGGTGCTACCGCTTATCCTGGAAGCCATGAGCTCAGCAGACCACTCTGGAAAGCTTGTGATTCTCTAAATCTAGCCTGACATTGGAAGAAGACACTTGGAAAAGAAGTCAAAGCAAGAACATTTAGATGGTCAAACAGCAGTCTGACACTCTTGGATCCAAGACAGGATTGAGAGTGATGTCTGATCAGCGTTTGGATCTTGCAGGGAGAGCTCGGTCACACTGGTCGTGTAAAACCCCGTTTGCATCGAGATCAGCAGCCTAGGGTCTTAGACTGTACCTGTGTGAAACAGGAAGCCAGGGGAAGCCCAACCAGGATTAACATTCCCTCTTGACTAATAAGGTGGCATAAGAGACAGAACCTGATAGAAAGCCTGAGGTCTTCTCTTTCCCAAAGGAGTCAAACGTGACATTGCATCCCATTTAGGCAAAAAAAAATGGGAAGGAATGAGCAAGCTCCCAGGTTACTAATGGCTTTTGGAGGTGGGCAAGAGAAGTTAAACAAGCAATAAGTGACACTATAAAAATGCAGACACCGTCTGGGTATTAGGGTAAACAAAACCATAGAGGGCTGGAAAGGAGCCGAGGCAATGAAGGCTTTTCAATCAGTGCCTGAGGGACACAGTTTATTATCCTGGCAATAAACCTTATTTGCTGACCATTTGTTAATGAAATTCAAATACACAGATAGTATATACTGTGCATACTGCTGCTGCCTGGATTTATACTGCAGCATGTTGAATTAACCCTATTTTTACACACTGTATATCCTACAAACAACTTCTACCAGCAATTGCAAAGCCTGATCAGACATTTGAATCCAATTTTGGTTGTACAGAATCCAAATTTCGGTTGTAATAAATTCAAACTGTCCAACCAAGCAGTTATTCATAGCAAGAAAGCAGCAAGAAGCTACAGATTTTTCACTTTTTCCTTTAGAACAGTGTTTTTATTGTATATACAGTAGTCATATTCATGTCATCCTTACCTCTGAAGAGCTTTATGCAATACTAACAATTACTAGTTTCATGATGAAAATGCTAGGTGAGACTGTGAGCTACACTGCCTAGAGGGTTAGGAAGAACCCTACTAGGGTTAAGAAGAACCCTACTCCTTTAGCAGGGATTTTGAGGTTTGTGTGCTGCCAGTCTCATTGTGAGGAGGAAAATGCTTGTTCCAGTAACAGTGGCTATTCTGCTGTTGGCCTGGGAGCACGGAGCAGCAGAGGTCAAGAAACACAGGAGCAGATACCCACCATTGCATCCGTTTAACATTGTGATATGGAAGAACATTAATCTCTCTTTTCATCCTTCCATCCTAACTTCTCTCAGACACGATACCAGAGCTGAGTCTTGCAGAGGGAAGACCTTGCAGAGCACAACCAGTATAACAGCACAATGGATTGTAGGAGAGACACAAAAAGGTTGGACAAGGTTGGTTTATGGGTATAATTTCTACCAAGGTTACTCATTTAATTCACTAGTGCAAAAGACAAGTAAAAGTTCTTTAAGGTCCAGATCTTTTATTCAAAGCTATTTAATTTTCTTTAATTTTTTTTCCATCTTTCAGAGAGGGAAAAGAAGGTGTTTCAGCCTTGAACTATAAGACTGACTTGCAGCTAGTGGCTCAGTAATTGGTATTTATGGCTCAGAACACATTGCTAAACACACAGGTTGGAGACTGATATTTTCATCACTTCTTACTTTGCTCTCAGCTTAGCAGCTATTTCATGCACTCTGAGTTTGTCAATTACCTTTCCAAGCTGGGACAGTGTGATTTGGTTTTAATGCATGTACAGCTCTTCTTAATAGCCTGTTTTGTTTTTTTGCATTTGCAATTTCATGGGGACAGATTCAGGGACAAATACACAGGAAAGACCAAGAGGACATGTAGTACCAAGACAGTAAGCACCACAAAGACTTCTTCGAGCTTCATCTCGCTCCAGCCTGTAAGGTATCTTTTCCCAAACTGGCTCCTAAGACCCCAGCTAGCACTGTTCCCTTTGAGCTGTGGCCTTTGTGCTTCTCATGCCTGTTAATCTATCATGCAGTTCTCAGGACGTGAGCTTTGCCCTTCTGGGGAGTGGAAGTGATGCTGAGGGGTGATACAAATATACCACAATACTGAAACTTGAAAACTGTAGGTTGGTTGGAAGAAGATATTACTGAGAGGGTTCTTAGGATCAGTGTACAAAGTTAATACAGAACACATGTCTTGACAGAACCCTATGAACATCTGGTGAGATCTAGGAGGTGCGAGGGCAGCTCTCACAAGACACATGCTGCTAATTTTGTAGTCTGCACCCCTGGGCTTAGAATTCACGAGGGAGTCAAATAGCACGTAATCTATAATTCAATCCTCCTTCACTTTGTTCTGGATTTCTAGAGTCCTGATTTCCCCAAAAGGTAAAATGTGCCCTGCCTGAAGGCATAGGTACCAATAAGCTGACAATGTTACCATTTTATCATATTTGTCACTTTTGGCAGCAGCATACTCAGAATAAGAAAAGGAAATGAAAAATCAAGTGCACAACCAGCCAGAGTCCAGAGCACGCTCAGAGGCTGGCTGGGGTGATGCACACCTCTGGGTGAAATACCCGTTCCCAGAGTCATTGAAACTAGTGTCAGGTAGCACAGATAAACTCCTAAATACACAGTAAAACATAAAAGACAGGCCCTATATGGATTTAATTAGTAAGCCATATATAGAGAAGAGGTACTTAAAACCAAGATCAATTTTCAGGACTTTTTAGTGTTAAAGATGGAAGAAGGAAGACCCTGGCATAGGAAAGATAGAAAATATTTCCGTGAATACACACATATTTTCCTGTAAATAGGCTGCTGGAATAACTTCAGCAGAATAAGCTTCAGTTTCAGCTGAAGCATAAAAGTCAATAAACTTCTCTATAACTTTTCTAAACTCTGCTTTTCTACCACATATACTGAGGCTGAAGGGAGTTAATCTCTTCAAGGTATATGCATGTGCCTCTACTCATATATAGTGAGTACTCCTTCAAAGGGAACTAGTTACTCAGCAGTCTGTCTTATGCTCAGTACTAGTAAAATTTAAAAGCGTAATTTATGTTATCGAGAATTTTACCCAACTCAGGAAAGACACAGTTGCCCTTCCTGAGAAAATGAGGGATTGAAGGGTGAATTACGGTCCAAATTACTTTTTACCTATCAATTATTTGTCTGTAAGGACTCTGAAAAATGGATTGCTCATACATATGTTGCAATTTCATGTAACTATAAAATCATACATGTACTTTACATTAAATTTGAAACTGGGGGTGTTTCTTCCTAAAAGCTATTTCTGTGGATGTCAAACTCACTCATGCCACCTTTGTCCTTTAAGTTTCTTTGCAAGTGGAAAAGTGCCTAAGCAGAGCAGATCTTGTTCTTGGAGGGCTGTGTCTAGTTTTGAGTTGTGTAATTACTTTGGGTAAGTTGTTTTATCCCTGATGAAGGAGTCTGTTGCAGTCCATGGAGAGTGCTTTTCCATCTGGGCATCAATTAATAGATACTCCAGGCTAAGACTTGCAGTTTCAGGACTGCTCTTATTTTCACTTGACAGTAATGAGACTGCCAGAATAATTCTTATCTCAGTAGAAATAATCTCTCTCGATCAGTCCTATGTGAAAGGTAAAACCGTCACTCACTGAGCTTCTCTCAGACAAGGGCCAAACTGCTTGTGATAGGATCAAATAGAAAAAGCCATTAAGGGCAGGCAGGCTTGTCCCTATCAATGGAGGGCTCTTTCTTAATAAATGGTTTCCAGACTGCTATTCATTCTTTTAGCCACCCATGACACAGGCACTTCTAGCTCTTCCTTAGAAATGCTCCTTCAGACAGGAGTTTTCTAGGGAGCTAACAGGTCTGTCACATCTTCTCTCTAAATTAGTGCCGTTATATAAGGCATTCAGGTTGATCTTGCAAAGACAGCATGATTGTATGTTCTGATTTATTCCAAAACAGAAGTGCCCAGCTTAAGGTCCATACATTAAAAACAAAACAAAACAGGCAAACAAACATTATAGCCAGGGATAACATCAGAACAAAACTCAAATCTCCTGGCTTTCTAGGTGAAGAAATTATGAAATTGGGTTCCTACTACAGAACCGAGATGTTTCCATTCTCTCTACAATACGGTGCTGATAAATTCCTTCACCTGTGAGAAATGCTCCAATGTTGTGGAATAAAACAGGCAAGTACTTCTTGAATTTATCAAGTTTATTGTGAATCATCATAAAAAAAAAAAGTAGATTTTTGATAAGTGATGACTGAAGTAGAAAAAGATCACTGTTGTAGGACAGCACGTGCAACCACAAACAAAAGTTGCATCAGCAATAAAAGGAGCAAAGTCATCTGGGCTAGGTCTCACTTGGAAATGAATTTATTTGTGGTTGGGCACAGAGTACGAAAAACTAATGAGGCTGTACACCGACAACATGTATCAATAGTGTTACCCATTTCTTCTACCATGATGACAGACACTACAAGTTTAAAAAAAAAAAGTTCAGGCATATATCAGTCATATTTCAAGACTCTGTGGCAGGAAGAGGGAAGAAAAAGTGGAGGAAGTTGGATGACTATAGAAAAACGCTTCACATAGGATGCAGTGATAGCAAATAGCTCAGTTTCAGTGGGCTAAGCTGTGATCTATAGACAAATAGAGATTAAAAATGCAACTGCATATACCATGATTTTAAAAAAAAACAAACACCAAGATTGAACTTGTAAATGACACTGCCTATTTCTTTATTTGTTGACAAATACCAAAATGCTGCATACAATCCCATTCTTTGAGCCAGTGCTTTTTAAACATTGATATTGCATAGGAAACAAACAGAAAAAGTAGGGCTTCCCTGCATCCCCACAGGAATCCATATTTTCCACTGATAACCCAGAAGAAAATTGTACATAAATGTATACAGTAGAGGATGTCATGTATGACATAGCAACCTAGAAGACTACTGTCATAACTACCTCATTATACATCTCTGCAGTGCAACACAGCCAAGAGAGGCAGAGGAGAAGCACACTCCCGAAATCCAACATCAGCCAAGAAATATGCAATTGCCTAATATGTGAAATCAGAGCCTGTAGCTCAATAGCTGGAGCACTGCTGCCTGGATCAAGTTTCTTTTTCTCAAAATTTATTCACAAAGGTTTTCTGACATTTAGAGCCTGATCGAAAGACAGCTGAACTAAATAGGAGCCTGTAGCAACTGCAGCCAGGTTTAGGGTGGACTGCGAAGAGAAGAGCATTTCTGGGCCCGGTGCCACACACCCCAGACCCAGGTCCCATCATATCCCCAGTATCGCCAGCATGTACACAGCACATGCAGAAGGAATATTGCTCCTGTAGGGTCTATACCCAGTTCTCTGCTCTATAACATGATACAATTGCCAGTGCAATACCTGAGCGATACGGCAGAGAGTCAGAGCCTTCAGAGTGACAAACTCCCAAGTGATAACTGTCACACAGCTTAAATTGCTTGACCACTTTTTTTTTCCTGCTTACTGGTAAATTGCTCATCAGGCTGTTCTTGCTGGGGTTTTGCCTGATTCAGTTTCCTCTAGAAGAGATAAATAAAAACAAGGAGAAACTGAAAATAATGAAAAACATTTCCCGGAGTTTCCCATCTGACCACTTTCACCCTGTTTTACCAAGTACGTTACGGATGATGACATATTAATTGCACCGCGTGCAGGACAACACAAAACAATTAACACTTCGCATATGCTTCACGGCTGCTTTCTGTGCTGTTTCCAGGGGGACTTACAACGTGAAGTCTCATGACTAGCATGAAACCATCTGTAGTCATCACTGAATTTATATTTTTCCACGTCTACCTAACACCCCGTTCAGTGTCTGCTGGGCTTTCTTTTATAAGCAATCTGGCAGCCTGAAACAGAAGACCTAATTTCTACAGACATGGCACAAGACCAAAGTTACCCAACTTTTGGCAGAACTGGGGATTTAGAGGAAACCAGAAAGTGTACAGTAACCTACCAAAACAAGAGGGAAAGAAGAAAGGAAGGAAGGAAAGAGTTCCAGTCCTGGTTTCTGGCTTTGAACAACTCATCTTCCCCAAACCAGGAATAATCACACATCCATCTCCAATGTTGTCTCCCCATTCCTTCACTTCTCTGGCCTCGTTTCCCTTTGATTATAGAGCACATTTTCCCAGCTACCATGCATCCAGCTTGCCCTTTACCAGCATGCTAAACCACCCGTGTCACTGCTGTGTCTCCGTAAAACTAGAGCTAGAAGCATATACGCCATCTAGCACAACAGAATCCAGAGTTTCATTTAGGACTCATGTATTACTGGAATGCAAATAAACCAACACATTCTCAGGATGAAAAATATATTTGTGAGTTAAAGAATAAAAATCTTACAGAGGGCTAAGCTTTTCTCGGTTCTCCAAATCTGGAGCTCTAAGCATTATTAACAATTTGATTCTATTAAAGGCAATAAATACCAACATTAAATCACAGATTTTGTCTGTAACTTGCTGTTAGCATTCATCAGAATCCCCCACTGGATCTCCTTCAAAACTGCAGGCATGACCTTGTTCCCATAATTAATCCTATTACCATTAATGTTTGAGTTTAGGCATTGCAGCTCTTCCTCCAGGTCTACTTTCAGCCAGTTGATCTTTGCTACCTCTTACTCCTCCCTCACAGGCTGACACCAGGACCAGCCACAAGGAAAGGTGATGTCAATTAACTGGCCAATGGGTTCATTTAATTCATTGTACTAGAGGGCCTTTGTCACCATGCATTGTTTTCGACTGCAAACAGTGCTTGTGTGGTGCTAACCACACTGCTTCCGACCACACTGCACTATTTGCTGCAGCTTGCGAGGTGAGGAGGATGAAGACAGACGTGTATGTAGACCATGGATTTGCTTAGTATAATTCAGGCACTATCAAAGTCCCGGCTAATCCCAATGAAAGTGAAAAGTAACTCCATTTAAGCTTGACAGAGGATTTAGCAAACATGGGCACTGTTTGCAACCTCACCACGTGGCTCTTAGCAAGTCAGGGACATGAAGGTAACTCGGGATGTTTAAATGAGCACTTACAGAATCTTCCTAACACGGAGCCCCAAGGCTACAGTCCAAAATGGCTGTGAGGTGATGAACTTCCTCAGGAGAGACAGACACAGTCAATCTGGTCTGCCACGCATGCCTAAATCAGTAAGGATTGCATCATCACTTGTGTAGGTGTATCCTTTACTTAGTATCTTAAATCTGCAGAAAACAAGTTACCTTGGCACTACGATTCTGATTGGCAAGACTTGTGAAATTATAAGAAGGGACCAAACCCTTGGGGTCCTTTCCTTCCAAGATATATTTGAGTTCTAGAAGCTACAAAGTTCTTAGTGTTAAAAGCAAGACTCAGAAATGCATCTTTTTGTTTCTGTTTTTGATGCTCTGCTTTAATTGGTAAAATTCTGCCCTTTGCGTAGCTCAGCTGGACTTTTATAATCCTCTGCACAATTTTTTATTTAAAAAGTAAAGTCTGAGAGCCCTTTAAGCTGAACAGTTGGCAGATGCATGGGGCTGTATATAATGTATGCCTATACCATAAAGGCCTACATCAGTAGTGGGCAGGCTGTATATCTCCCTATGCACTTATTTCTATTTTATGGTATTTCAAAATAAGAAATATCATTTAAAGGAGCTGATTGCCTCAGGCTGGCAAAAATTTACAAGGCTCACTTGAAATGTTTTTGCTTAACAGCAGGAAAAAAAATGTGCATTTGAAAGTGAAAATTTCAATCATCCCAATCCTGCTGACCTCTTCTGGGTATTAAGATGCTACTGGCAGACAGCTCTCTTCAAAAGACAGAACCTGGCTTTCCACAGCAGCAGAACAGCATTTGGTTTCAAGTCAGGAGTAATGGAATTTTAGACACATATTTATTTCATACAGATTTTAGAGAAATTAACAGTTGGCCACATGCACCAGTAAAGCCAGAACATCCAAGAACAAGTGGCGTTGGGGGATAGGGTTTAGGGGTGAGCTTTGTAGAGTTAATGGTTGGACTCAGTGATCCCAATGGTCTTTTCCAACCTGAATGATTCTGTGATTAGGAGGGAAGTGAGTGGGTCAGTCACTCCTAGGTCTGGGGACAGAAGGCATCCTGGGTCTGAGGGCCAGGGAGCAGTGAGCTGCAGCTGTACAGAGATCTTATAAAAGATATTTTGTCTAGTCTTTGATAGTTGTCCAAGTTCCAACACATGAAGAAGAGCCAGCACAGAACCCCAACACATGCAATGGGGCTGTGAGGCAGGAACTGAATATCTGCATCCCTCCCCCACTCAGGCAGGTACTTTACTTTGTGAAGATTGGAGAGACAAGTTTTACGTCTGGAAACACGCAAAGAAATACTTCTTTGGATGTGGACAAACAGTTCTAGGAACGCAAAGTCGACCAGCTGAAAGGACAGAAACTTCAATTTTCTTATCTGTTCTCCTGAGATAAGAGCTGACATTGAGGGTCTTTAAGAACGAAGAAATATAGAAAAAGGCATCTTTTTTTTGTGGTGTGGCCCCTGCAGGCCACACAGACAAAGGGAAAAAAAATAAATCCATTAAATTCAGGTTTGAACCTGAGCTCCAATTCATGAACACATCCAAGTTCTTTATTAAAAACAAACCTCACTGTGAGTCTCATGGGTTTGGTAGCGCAGCCCAGAGCCAATTGTCCTTCCTACTGAGTGAAAGCTACACAACCTTAAGTCCCAGCGTTTGTAAAGCCAGGTACTGCCCTACCGCAGCAGATCATCTCAGGTACCGACCAGCAGCTGCTGTGGCAGAAAGATGATCAAAGGCTTCCTGGTGGACGCTGCAAGATGCTCATGGGAGAGCAGCTGGGCTCAGCTCCTGTTCTGCAGCCCTGCACTTATATCCAGGATGGTTTTGTGATATTAAAGCAGATGGGTTTTCCAAGCATGACTGCTTCTTTTGGAGATAATAATGCCATTAATAGCATCCAGGAAGGAGGCATAGCTCGCCAGCACTGAGGGGCCCACTCCAGGATGAAACAGACTTCATGCAGAAACAACCCCAAACCAATTTGTAACATCTTCCCATCTTTGGCACCATCTCCTTCCACTTTCCATTTTATTAACAAATATAATGACTGGGGAAATACTGAAATTAGTCTGCCAGCTGGTTTGAATATCTATTTCTGAAAACATCTTAATCTTCTAGAAAAGCTCATAGTTTTTAATACAGTAATGCAGTTGGTGACACAGTCTTTTAGAAATTAATACAAACACAGGCTTAAGGGGTTTTAAATACTATTCTTCTCTTTCATTTCAGATCAGAGAATTAGAATTACTGAGGTTTTTAAACATGACATATATTTGCTTTTATAGAATGAAACTGAAACAGGACAAAAAGGCTTAAATATTTATTCCTGCCCTTTTTTTTTTTCCTTCCTTTTTTTTCAAATTGCAAATGGTGCAATCATGACAAAGCATCCAGGACCACTGCATTCCAGATAAAGCAATTAGTTGGGAGCCCTATCTCATACTTTGAAGGCATTTTGACTGTTAAAAGGTTTTCTTAAAGCTTGCAAGTCTTGGACCAGAAAGTAAATGTTTGTGGAATACCTTGGTGAGAGTGCTTTGCCAATAACACCATTCATATCACATTCTGATTCACACTGTTTTACTAAACCTATCAAATTCCACAACTTCATTAATGCTGAAATGAGCCCCTAATTTTAAGAAGGAGCAGTTGCAATAGTTGTTTGGGCCCTTGTCTGGAAGAGTGTTTTCCGGACTGTAGGAGTGTTTTATTAACTTCAGGTAGGAGTAGCTCAAGCAAGAACAGCATCCCAGGGTTTGCCAGCAACCTAAAGAACACACTGCACAAGCTTGAAAACGTTTATGAAGTCATAGAAACTCCCAAGGACTTTCTCTAGGGCAGAGTGAGGACTCTACTTTTCAGCCACTCTAGAAACCAATTTCTCCACATATCCCAATCACTAGTCTTAAACTGGTATCAGTCCACTTCACTCGAATGTAGCTCTTATTGTCAGGCTCAAGAGGACAGTTCAGTCTCTTATTTACTGATATTAATACAATTTGCAGTTAAGACTTCACCAAGCTATGTTTGGCAGCTTTAGACAGGCATGCTTAGGACTGATTAAGCATCAGTGCAATCTCCAAAAAACCCCCCGCTGCTGGCCTTCCAGCTCCTTGTCTCCTGCAGGACAGAGTTGGCATAAAGAAAGCAATTGCTATGACCCACACTTCCCTCACTGCTCTTATCTTAGGCACTTGAAACATATCTCCTAGTGACAGAGAAAAGAGCAAAAAAAGCTCAAAGTCTTACTTGGCTCAAAGTCTTACTGTTTTTAGAGCGAGGGCGGGTGGGGAGCAAGAACAACAAAATAAAGGAATGCAATTTTTTCTGTCATTTGTTAAATAGAAAAACCTCCAAATCTTTAATGCAAGAATCAGATCCTTTAAACCAAAATCATAAAACAAACTTCCAAAGCAGCCTGTAAACACAAACGTGATAGCTTCATAAAAAAATAATTTTCTTCTCTCAAGACAGCTTGTACTTTATACTCAGCCTTGGACAAATCACGGAGTCCAGGGCTCCTGGCACCTCAAAGAAAGCTCCCCAGCCTCATGTCAAGCCTCAATGACAGTCAAAGGGCCCCAAAACCAGAATATTTAGTTTCCATGAAATAAATGAAATAAACCTAAGGCAAGTCCTATTGAAATACAGCATACTTCAGGGAGATCAGTGAAAAAAATTCAGAGCCTTCATCCCTCTCTGCATCATGTGCATCCAGGAGAGACTTCAGAGCCCTGTTGCAGAGCTGGATGTTCTGGTATTACCACCAGGGAACATTGTAGCTTTGCCTCTATGTCAGCACATTAAAAAGACCATGCAGAAGAACTGATTTAGGGTGAGAATTAATATAATTTGGCTTCAAGGCATGAAGCCAAGTTTGTTCTTCACTCATCACCAAACAGCAAAAGTTTTTCCAGCTTCTGAAATAGCTCAGGGCTGCTGATCTGCAGATTATACTGCACGGCCCAGCTTTGAGTGTGGGAACTGAAAAAGGTGAGAAATCACTTGGTTACAAGAGAGCTTTGTCTGCAGTGGTGGGGTTAGGTGAGAGTGGCGCTTTGGAGACAAAGAGCTGCAATTCACTTTTGCTTTTCCGAATTACTGTTAGTAGCACAGAAATTGGACCCGGAAGCCTGACTGTCGGTCAGGACTTCATTGTGCTTAGCAGTGTGCAAACACAAAATAAAATCACATTCTCTGAAGAGCTTTTAAATAAAGTCATTAAAGTCATAGCTGAATTCCTTTGAATCTCATTTCTAAATCAAAATAATTATTTCAGTGATGATGGATAATAAGTGGCACAGTGTCTTCTCTTTCTCACTGCAAGATGAGCTGCTTGCCCTGGATTGCAGGAGGATTTCCCTGTTACTCCATCTCATGCTCATTTGCTGTAAGGGTACACTGCTCCTCTTCCCTCCTCCTGCACCCAGCAGTAGGACCACCAGCCGAGTACTGGACCAAAGAACTCAGGAAGGCAAAGATTATATTATCAACACAGAAGTGAAGAGTCTCCTCACTGTCTATGCATCAGTGAGAAAAAAATAAATAATAAAAATCTCATTTGCTGCAGCTCACAGCTTCAGCCTTTACTGATACGGCCTAAGTATTTACTTGCACACACTTCACAGCAAGGCATCCCACCAGACAAATACATAACACTTTCATTTAAAACTACCCACAAAGGAGGCAGCTATTGAATCATTTTGGGGGTTGGCACAGGAGATCTGCATCTTGCTGGTTTCATTACCTTGAATAATAGCACAACAGATTTGTAAGTCACATTTAAATCGATTTTAAATTAATCCAAACCCTAGATGCAAACATAACCAAAATGTTGGATGATAGTCGGCATTTTAACCCATTTTTAAATCTCCTGTGTTTCTGAGGTAGTAAGCACAGATCTCAGGTGAAGGTGGGCTTTGGCATCTGACCCACCAGCATGGTCTGAATTACAGAGATGGTCCAGCCCTAAGAAAGGGAGAGGAGCCAAAATCCTGGATATAGACATCCAGGCACAGAGGACAGACCTTCCCTGGCATTTAAACCCAAACTGTGTTTTAGAACTCCTTAGCAATATACCCCCCACATATATATACACACATCCACCACCACCAAGTGGCCCACCAACACCAAGTGACCCTCCTAAAGCTACACTGATACAGGGACTGTTCTCTGGCTGATATCGGAATGAGGTGCCTTGGTGGTATGTGGGTTTGCGATATAGATTGTGTAATGCTAATCTTTTAATCCTGCCTTTTATACACCACAGGGACATAAAATATCTATTAGTGACAGAAACAAGTTTCAGATTAATGCCAATGTCCTGGAAACAATAATACTCCTGGCAAGATCTCTGCAAAGAAGCTGTGGTGGGCTATAGGATGGCTCAGATTTTAAAATGTTTCTCCAAGGAGATTAAAGTTAATATTCCTAATATTAAGTATTGAGTTACTGTTGTTTCTCAACTTTCTGAAAGTTTTACGCATAGAAAATTAAAAAACATCACAACAAATAAATATTTTGTAAAGAGGTCTTAGTCAATACTCCTCCATGACATTGACACCAGCTGACAGAAACAATGAGGATAGTCTAAACTCCATGCTCTTCCTCTATCAGTCAGGATTTTTTAGCCAAGGAATTATTTTCCCTCTTTCAAAGACCAAACTCTTTTTCACATGAAAAGACAGAGAGAACAGGTACAAGGCATGAGCTGGAAACAGCACTTTTCCATGTGGAGCAAAGGCTCATATCCCTGAGAAATCCAGGTTTCCACATCTCCAACTCTCAACCGATTCCATCCCTCACTCTGAGCACTGCAGCCCAGCAGCAGCCCTCAACAGAAAATGTCCAGGAGTTCCTCCCTGCACCCAGAAAGCAGGTATGGGAGGGGAGCTTCCTCAAAATTTACCAATATATAAATTAAAAAAATCTTTAATGGTACAGAGGACACAACACTTGGAAGAAGTATTCTCCATGTCACTCTGGAGTTACCTATTTCCAGTAAAGCACTGAACTGCCTTTACCACAGTTGCTTGCATGTGCTGCTGGTTATTACCTGCACCACAAAAAACTAAAAATAGCAGGAGGAAAGAAATGAAAACAATCAGATTTCACCTAGCTTTGTACTGGTCTGGAAGTAAATGAATTACACTCATGAAGTCAGTGGGCTATCCTATACAAATCCTGGCATCCCCACTCTTGTCTCTCCTCTTGCAGGGGTAGCAGTAAGGTATTTCTCCAGCTTGTGGTGTTTCCCTCAGAGCAAGATGAAAGAAAAATCAACTAAGATTTAAGGAGGTGATCTCTGGGGCTCAGGGAAATCATTCCAAAGATTAAATCAGTGCTCTGCCACCAGCCGAGCTTAGCACATCACAGCTAGCACAGTCATTTAACTCCATGGCTGCCCAAGTGCTGGGATAACAGGTATTCCCAAACAGCCACCACCCAGCTGGGCTTTTCAAAGAGCAAAGCACTTCAGAGCGCACTCTATGCTGCTCCTAATGTTATCTGCAGCATCAGCAAATGCTAAAGGTGTTTCCTCTCACTCTCTCAGGCAGTTCTGCACAAGATGCAGCACATCAAAGTGATAGGAGAGGTTGGGGAGGAGCAAGAGTAAACCGGGGCCAGGCTGGCCATGGGGCAGGGCATAAATGCGACTGCTGGAGGCTTCGCAGAACTGGCAACGTGGGTGCCTGTGTTTGAAAGGGCTGAGAGGCACTTGCATATGCACGTAGACACTAGGGTCTGCCCACTTACACCAGCACCAAACAAAACACACCCAGAGAGAAGTAAGCATCTAACTCAGCTGGGGAGATGTTGCAGGTGCTGCAAAGTGCATCTGTGAAGGGAAGACATTGCAGTGTTACCATTCTGTAAGTCTGTGATTCTGCAGTCAGACTGACTTGGTTACGTGGATAAAACAGAGATCTTTGATAAAGTGTTTTGCAATATTCTGAAAAGAAAAAACAACAAAAAACCCTAACAATAAATACATAAGCCTTCAGAGGGCATTTGTTCTGCTGTATTAGGTGACAGCCTAACAGACAGAGACTGATGCTACCCCCAAGCTGGTCCTGGGGTTCTGGACAACCTTGGCTAGGTTTCATCACATCTCTTCAGCTTCCCTCCCCACCTCCATCTGCCTCCTCCATTCATACCATAGGAGTCTATAGAGGAAAACTGCAGGGAAGCATTTCTGTGCTTCATTACGTGTTTATTCAGAGCTTAAGTGAAAACTGTTACCCTGAAAATAACGACAACTTCTGACATATTCCAAACTCAACCAGCCTAAGCAATAGTAGGTTAAAGATTCCTGAATGTTTTGTTCTGTTCTTCTATCTGGTTCTTCCCAAGACAATTTCTCTTGTCAATTGAATTACTCCTGATTTACACCAAGGAAAACACTGAAATACTGCTATGCACAATTCTTATAAATATGTAGAAGACAGCTTTCTCCGAGCAAAATCAAGTTAAGACATGGGCATGACTATCCAGAAAGGCTTTCACTGCAATAGAAGCTTGAGGACAGTGGGCTCGGGGCCAACATTGCATTTTTCAGATTAGGTGTTCAGAGTCTCCTTCCCCTTTACTTTTCACTAGAAAGATTTTATTTCAGATCAATACATTTACTGCTACAGTGAGTTCTCAAACAGGGAAATAATAAATAAAAAGACCTCATATACCTTTCCTGTTGGAGATTTAGTTCCTGTCTGGAAGAAATGCAAGTGGATGACATTTCCTTTACCAGATCATTGCCTGAATACTTGTAGGTTTTGCAGCACATGCTGTGTTTGTGGCCATGGCATAATACCTCTTAGAGGTCAGGAGAGAGGTCCTGATAAGATGAATGAACACTCACAGCATTTCTTGAGATCCAGCTATGGAAAAAAATCTGAAATGCAGGAGATTAGTCACCCCGCTCAGTGAAAGTTTTTTCAAGCAAATAAAACAGGTAGTGAAGAGCTGTCAAATACTGATTAAATGCAATCTCCAATCTCTCTGAAGAGCTGGTAAATAAAGTATGGTGTTACTTGGCTTCTGTCATTTCAGTTTTTCTTAAAATAAGCAAGAACTGATGCTTATTCCATCCTTCCTACCATCCCTCCTCTTTGTAATGGAAATCTCACCTCATCCTTCGTGTTCAGAGAAGTCCAGAAGCAGAGATCAGCCCTGAGCTGCCGCACCAGTAAGCACAAACACAGCCTTCACCTGTGCTGCTTGATAAGTCCCTCACTTCTCCTATTTGAAGAGGGCAGTAAGGCTTAAGTACTGCAGCATCTAATAGCTTTTCTAACAAGTTAAGCTCTTCTGATGCTTGACTCATTAACAGCTTATACTTTATTTCTAGCGTAGATTGAACTGCCAGCTTCCAGTCTTTTGAGAGCCTCATTTGATCTGCTACAATCCTGAGTTCTCTTCCAGACAAGAGTTTGCAAACTACAATACACCTATAAATCACTCCTGAACAAAGAAAAAACAGTTTCTTAAGTCACTTTTTGGAGACTCTTCAGCTTGGAATCACCTGAGCAACAGATTTCTAGAGGTTTTCTAGCTTCTCATGGTTCTTCAGAAACACAGACACCAGAACCAGAAATAACAAGTCTTACAGAACCCTGCAGAAACATATTTTTTTTTGCAGTGTCACCATTTTTGAAGGCAGTCTCCCACTTAGCAAACATGGCCTACATACATTTATTCCCCGAATCTTTCGGCATCTTTCAGGTGTGCCATTTAAATAACTACATTCTGCCAAGAAAGAATAACTCCTGTCTGTGTCTAATCTGTCAGGCCATTTTACACCACTCTTCTGGAACTCTAAGACAGTTTTGCTGGTGAAGCTTCCCTATCCTGTTCCTCAGCCCTCCATACATTGCTATGGGTGTCTTTAGATTACAAAACTTAAACAACCCTGCCAGCCACCGCTAACGCACAGCTGAACAGGACCGAGGCACTCAGGAGGATGAAACTGGGCAGCACTGATCAACTGGCCAAAGCTGTTTTCTTTGGAGATTTGGGGCTTCTCTTGATCCATTTCCAATGTGCAGTAGGG
>NW_009715299.1:143139-160928 GCF_000703405.1 Apaloderma vittatum
AAGTCCTTTAATCTTCTGCTCCCCTGGAAGACTAAAAAGTTTTGCTTCATTTTTACCCTGGAAAATAATAAATAATCAGGAGACAATGCGCTCATTTGACACATCCCTTGGTTCACATGCGGGTCGGGTATTGGGAGGAACAGCAGGCTTCCCCAGAACATATGTGCAAATATTCAAGAATAGCAAACAACAAGGATAAACATAGCTGGACCAAACAGCTTTGCTGAACAGAAGCAAGTGTTTGCAAATGCTGCTTTGTGGTATTTGACCCACACTAACGAGCCCTCTGTATTCAATAACTTGGTCTTCTATGTAAAGAAATATTTCTGAAGAAGGGCATGGACCCCTAGCTTCCCTGTGGGGCTTAAAAAGGAGTTCTGAACGAGCACCCTGAAGGCAACACTAGGTTTTATATATATATATATATTGCATACTGCATACAATTGCCCAAAGCAACCAGCTTAAACATGTATCCTTGATGAGAACTCGTATTTACTAATTATTGTCATTTATCACATGAATCTATTGAGCCTTAACACTGCATTAGCATTAGAATTTGACACTGAACTATATTTTTTTTCAACTTTCATAATTTGAACTAATGTGAATTAATGATGTGCCCCTAGGATGATCCACTGAAACCTGTGTCAGTTGAAGAATGCTAGTAATGGAGAGACACGCTTCCATGTTTTCCAAAAGTATGCAAGAAAATGGAATATTAAGATCCTGCAAAAAAAATCCCTACAGCCAGCACTAGAAATTTACCTTCAGTGAAAGAATAATAATATTTATCTGGAGGAGCAGTGGCTTGGAACAGATGTTGCCAAGATGAATGATTAATGCACATTAATTGTGGAAAGTAGTTTTCAATTTCAAGCATTTTCAGATGAAAAAATAGGAGACTTGATAAATATAAAAATCACCCCACTATTTTCATTCAAGTGCCTTTTAAATCTTTTTTTACTTTCTGAAAAAAACAAAAGAATTTGCATTTAAGTGCCATTTTTAGTAAAACGCATAGTTCAATGAGCTAAAAGCAATTTCTGACTTTTAAATTGCCAATTCATCCTCATTCAAAAAAAAAATATAGTCAAGGAAAAGGAAATGGGAAGGATACAGTCTGGAGAGAAAGCAGCTTCCAGTCAGCTCTAGCTTACTAATAAACAGACAAAGCAACGCAGAAAGACTTTTCTCTTTGTGTGGTATTGGTTTGAGCAACATCAACGACAGTTGCCAAGGAATGAAAGCAACATCTGGTGCAGGAAGTTTGGAACCAAGTTTCATTCGTTTTCAGTTCTCAGAAATAAAACACTAATGCTGGTCAGAAAAACATTTTAGTTTGCATTTTCTTTTATCTGCACGCAGATTTGCAATGGGGGAAGGGACTTTAGGACAGAAAGTAAGATCTGAATACCAAAACCAAGCTGTTCTCCTCATACGCATTTAGACAGAATCCAAACACAAGCTCAAGCCCTGGTGTGCTCTCCTGGCTGACGTACAGCCATCACCAACACGTGCCACTGGATACTGCTGCCTACCTGGAGGAACAATCTGGGACTTGGGCATCGTTGGTTTGTGTGCAAGGCACATCCTTTCTAGGATTGTCTCAAGTACCAGAAGTAACATTACACATGCAGAATCATAGAATAGTTTCAGCTGAAGAGACCTTCAAGATAATCAAGTCCAGCCTTTGTCCCAGCCCTATCAACCTTCTAAACAACTCTCCCCAGTGCAACATCCACCTGTCTCTTAAACACCTCCAGGGATGGTCACTCAACCACCTCCCTGGACAGGCTGTTCCAATGCCTGACAACCCTTTCAGCAAAGAAATTTTTCCTAATATCCAACCTGAGCCTCCCCGGTGCAATTTGGATCCATTTCCCCTCATCCTATCACTCTCCACTAGTGAGAACAGACTAACCCTCATCTTTCAACAACCTCCCTTCAGGTAGTTGTAGGGAGTGATGAGGTCTCCCCTCAATCTCCTCTTCTCCAGGCTAAACAGCTGCAGATCCCTCAGCTGTTCCTCATTTGACACATGGTCCAAATCCTTTCCCAGCTGGGCAGCCAACCTCTGTACCCTCTCCAGCACCTCAATGTCCCTCTTCTAGTGAGGGGCCCAAAACTGGACACAGTGCTTGAGGTGAGGACCACCTCGAGATGCTGCTAACCACCTAGCTCTCCCTGGAAGAGACCGTTCACCTGGGTAGCACTCCTACACAAGAAAAGAAGAAAAAAAAGAGAGAGAGAAAAGAAAACCTCAGGAGGCATTGTTGCAGGCTAGGGCTAGGCTGGCCGCTAACATGGACAGACGTTCATAGAATCATCATAGAATCATAGAATGGCCTAAGCTGGAAGGGACCTTAGAGATCATTTTAATCCAGCCTCCCTGCCACCAGGGACTGCCACCAGGGACACCACCTCTCAACTAGATCAGGCAACACATGGGGACCGAACGGGAATCAAACCCACGATCTCAGCGTTGTTAGTGCTACACTCAACTGACCGAGCTAACCGGTCAGCCCCAAGCTAACTGGCCATTCTCGAACCCCTTCTTCTCCCCACAAATGGGATGGAAAACAGAATGAGTCAGAGAGTCTTACGGGTTAGAGAAGAAAATTGTAACAGCTTTAATGAAATAGAAATAATGGTGAAATGATAAAAATAAAGAACTATATACAACTATAGATAGTAGCCCAATATCAAACCCAGCTCCCTCCTCCGACAGCAATCCCCACTGATGCTGCAGAGCAGGAGGCACTGGGGAAGCCCCAGGCTCAGTGGCGGCGGGAGCTGGATGCAGGGAGCTGGATTCGGGAAGGATTCAGATCAAAAGCAGGAGGTCAGATGGAGTCCTCTCTGGACACCGGCCATGGCAGAAAAGGGCCGAAACTCTTGTGATCACTCAATTTATACTAAATATGACAAATATGGGATGGAATACTCTGGTTGTTCACCTGTCCTGTATATTACTCCCCAGAGGTGCAACATTTTACTTCCTTGTAACCCTTCTTACTACCCGGCACCCTCAGTGTGGCACACAAGAGCCAGCAGTGGCCTTGGTCACTATAGGAATAAGTGTCAGCAAGAGCCTTTCTGCATCCCAGTCCCAGGTAGCAACTGTAAACATCGGGTGTTATCACTGCCAGTAGCACACACTGTCTGCAAAAACATGCTGCTAACTTCAGAAAGTGCAGCCTTTTAGAAGAGACTAAACTAGAAAGTAAAAATCACTAAACAGAATTGGGGGTTTTAGCTGAAACCAGGACAGGTATCCTCCTTTTCTGCCTTTCAAGAATCCTCTCTAGACTTAGACATGTGAAAACTACTTCATTTATCCATGAAGGCACTGAAATTTTTATCTCAGGATCTTTTTTTTTATTTTACTTCAACCAAAGTCTCTTTCCTGTTAAGTGCTTCATCAGACAGTCACACAAAATGCTACATAAAAACAACCTAAATGCATTGTAGAGCTCCTTCAATTTGTTAGCCTCTGTTTTTGTTCTAGCTGTTGTTTCTTAACACCCTGCTGAGATGCAACCTGCTTGTTCGAGCAGGGAATTCCTCAAATTTCACCTGGCTGACACCGTTTCTTCCCTTGGGACAAGCTAATGCTTCTTGACAGAGAATAAAATACAACAAGGAGGTTTGGGGGAAGCTAGTTAGTGACATCCTTTTCCCTCTGCAAACTGAGCACAAGGTCAGAGAAGACATTTCTCTTTTGATTTAAGAATCAGCCCCTTCACTGTGAAGGGGGCAGAGAATTCTTTTTGGGAGGTGATTCATGCCCAAATCCACTCCTGCAGTACTAAGGCAAGGTCCAGCTATCATAACGAACTAATTGAAACCTCCAAGCCAATGAAGACTAGGGAACTTTGGTGTAAATGATGTTACCAGCTCCACCCAAAATTTGCAGTAGGGAGACTTAAGCAGGTTGCACACCTTGCTTCCACAGACCAAACTGGCAGTGAGGAAGGCAAAGTGTGTTGTCAGAGGGATCCAGATTTGTTTCATGTCCAACATACTACTCATTATTTCTTTAGCAAAGGGAATATCGTGTTACTAAGGCTTTTACACCAGCTTCAAGTTTTTCCTACCCATTCATTCACAAGGCAATGAATCCAACTGCCCATAGAGAATCCAACTGCCCATAGAGAGAGCAGTAAAGCCTCAGACAAAGGATGAGACACAATTACAAGTATCAATCTTCATAAAAGATGCCAGGTGTCAGTGTCAACGAGAACATCTCAACAGCCTTGACAAGAACTGCAGGAAGACAGTGTCCTCATTCTCAATGTTAAATTTAATCAAGATACAGTGTACCATGCAAAACCTGGCCAAAGATTATACGCAGCTGAATCTGCCAAGTTACCTCATATGAATTGTGAGCAATTAAATGAAGACAACTTGAATTTACTTTGATATCAGTAGCAAGTGCTCCCTGTACAAGGTACAGAAGCTGAAATTGCCCCAGATTTCATATATTTTGTTTCCATAGAGACTCTTCATAGCTCTGCACAAACCACAATGCTACTTCCTCAGCACAGCCTGTGAAGCAAACTGTTGATCAACATGAAGGAAGATGGGCCCTCTTTAATTAGCATAAGTCAGGAGAGCTCCCACTGATAATTGAGCTATATGGTCCCCAGGCCTGAATTCTATATCTAGCACACATACAAAAAATATAAAAAAATTCAAGTGCAGAACACACAGCATCAGCAGTTTCCGGAACTTGAGGAGCCTCTCCAAAAGACCACAGGAAAAAGCCTACCAGAAGGAGCAGAGACGGTTCAAGGCTGGGAAATTCAGGCAACGTCTGCACAGAAGGTGAAGCAGCAGCAACTGCGAGGTCAAAATGAAAGGGTACGGTTTGAAGCAGAAGGATAAGGTTAACACAAAGCTTAGCTCCAGCATGCGCTATTTCCAGCTTCCCTAAATTTATCTCTTACTACTCAGTATTTCTTCATAATTATAAAGCTAGATATAAGGCCTCTGAAAACAGGGGCATCTGAAATCAGGGATATAAACATCTTCTCGGTTGGAGTGTGGTGCTGATAACACCAAGGTTGTGGGTTCGATCCTCGTTCGGTCCTCATGTGTTGCCTGATCTAGTTGAGAGGCGTCCCTGCCCATGACAGGGAGGTTGGATTAAATGATCTCTAAGGTCCCTTCCAACCTAAGTCATTCTATGATTCTATGATTACTTTGCAGTTAATTGCACCAATATATCTTCTAGGATAAGGAAAAAAAAAGGGGAGGAGGCTCAACTGAAAAAAAAAACTAATCAAGATGGGAGGTGAACCCTGTTTCATATTTGTATCAGGGAACATATCTGAACAGTCTTTTCTGTCATTATTTTCCTTAGTTGCTTCCTTTCAATAACAGCAACCAAATAATAAAGGGGACTAGAGGCATGTTATATATAACAAGGAACATTCCTTACGGAGCAGCAGAATCTCTGGGAAGATAAAGTCATCAATTTGAGAAAAGAAACAGATATGCTTCGTCCAAAGTGTCAGCATTGGATCTTACTTGATTTTTCAAATTAAATCTTCAAAGAATGCAAGGAGAATATTTATTGCAAGCATTACCCAAAGTCTATTGTTTCTTGAAAACAGACTTAATTAACAGTGAGCGTCAATAAACAAATTGAGTAATTATTTTTTATTAGAAAGACAAACAATTAAATCAGAGAAAAATAAACCCATAAAACTTAGGGAAATCCCCTTAAACTCCATTTTAATAATCAACTCTTACTTTGAAAGATGATTGTTCTTTGTACCCCTTCGCTATAGAAGCACATCATAAACGTCACAGAAGTTAACACATGTGACCCCTTTAGGGACTGTTTTCTAATTCTAATGAAGTCAGAGCCAAATTCTCTCATCCACCCCCAAGTGAGACCATAACCACGGGTTAATGTCTTAATGGTTATACCAATATGACTGTATGCTGGCTACCTCTGCTTATCCTTAGGACTGGGCTCCCAGTATGTCTTAAACTTTCCTTCCATGTCTTAGCTAACATATTGTTTTTAAAAGTGCAGCTTTACAAGCCCAAAATAGTATAATGGGGAAGAAAAAAAAAAAAAAAAAGAAAGAAAATACGAGTAAGAAGAAGAGCAAATCACTCCCCTTTATGCACCACAGCTGAGTTAGTGCTAGAGGTATATTAAATGTGGAAGAATAAACTGATAAAAAAATTACCTTTGGTGTAATATGTGTGAATAATTCGTAATATCCTTAAAGTCTTAGGACCCCAAGTTAAGCCTAGACTTACAGCTCTCTGAGCAAGAGGAATCGATACTTAATTTCACAAAGATTTCAGTCTCCCCAGGCTCTCCTCTTCCAAAGACCCAGGGCATTGCACCTCACGCAAGCATATCAATAATCTCACATGCATTAATGCACAGATTTCAGGCCCAACGGACCCCAGGCATGGCTGGACCCCAGAGTTACAGGAATCCACCTGCGTGTGTTGGTCCTGCAGGGATGACACACAGCAGCACCAGCCCGTATAACTTTTCTACCCACCCTTGCATGCCCATGGGCACACCAGAGTGCTAAAGGGGAAGCCACTGGGTGCGGTAAGGGTTCCAGTTGACTTGCACCAAGCACAAGATATACAGCATTTCACTTGTTACCAGCTTGCCTTCACACAGAGAACAGGCCAGATTCACAAGGCTGGGTGAAAGCAGATACATATTTTTATGTACTTCTCTCAAGCAAGAGATCTCCAATGCAGAGCAGCCAGCCATTCAGTGAAGGCTTTCTGACCTTCTGCATATGGAAAAGTATTTAATCTTGGTTATCACTTATGTATAAAGCCTGCTTAACAGAAAAGATTGCTAAGTCCAGAAAAATTTTAGCTGCATTTCACCCTGAACAGAACAAGATAGCTGAAGTGATGTTGATTTATTTATGCTCGGAGCACACAGGTTAGGACCCGAAGAGATTGGAAAAATATCATATCCGAAGCAAAGTATGTTGCTGAGGAGTCTTACTTTGATGTCTTTTTTAAAGGTGTAAATAATAAAAAAAGAATCTTGGTAAACATTATTATTCAAATTAAAAGTTTAAAATCTCTGTATAGCTGAATACCAAGGAGAATATTGTAAACACAGTCTGACCATGTAAAGCACACAGAAAGGGAAATGAGTGGCACATGTGGTGCAAAGAAATTACCACAACTGCTATGGCTGTGGGGGAAAAAAAAAAAAATCTTAATATTCTAGTGCCATAGGCAGCCATCCTTCCTGAAAACTATGACAGAAAAATATGCTGATCTTATAACAACAACTTGCAATAGCTCCTGAGTTTGCAGACACAGCCTTATAGCTGTAGAAGAGTGTCTATATGTAAGAAACTATGCAGTGAGAGATTTATTAGGATGACCTCAATAGCCTTCAAATCTTTAGAACAGGCTTTGAAGTGAAGCGTGCTGTGAGACTAAAACATAGTGTATGTTAACTACAGGGAGTTTGAATGTGACTGGCCCAACACCCTTCGCAGCTGGGAGAGGCAAAGGAGATCTGGGCACTATAACCTTTACCAAAACAGTAGGCTGTATTTGCAAAGATTACTTCCCATCCTAACTTCTCATAGCTAGGAAGCAATTGTGAACAGTTGTACATAGACGACATTTGCAAATGACACCAACTTTGTTGACTTTAACAGGACAGCAGAGGACTGGAGTATCATGCGGGTACAGATGACATTGACTACTCAATTAACAGAAGTGGTATTCAAATTTAAAGCCAGTACAAAAATAGATTCTTTTTGGGATAAAAACTGAGTTTCCATTTTAAGCTACATGCTTGGAAATGTTTGAGGAGGAAGAGATGTGGATCCTATGACAACTTAATTACCATAATGAAGCCACAAAAAAGGTCAGTGTAATTCCAGAATGCTGCAGAGGAGAACCAGTCCATGGAAGCACAGTCATGCTAGGTACCGTGTACGAAGCACCTGTGAGGTATTTATCCAAGACAGATAAATGGATGTGGTTCAAGCCTAATTTAGAAAAGATTAACTCATTCTAGAAGAGGGTAGGAGGAGGACTTTTAGAATGTTAAAGCAACGGAAAGATTGCTTTGAGAGTTAAACAAGCTGGGTTCATTTAGCCTCTCAAAATGAAGGCTAAGAGGGGATGCAATCCCTTTGCTTCAGGATTAAATAGTAAGAAAGGACGAACTAGTGGAGCTAGAAGTCAGTGCTTAATGAAATAGCCACTGAATACACTTGAGCTGGAAGTCAGAAGCCAACTTCTAGCTCTCAGAGGAACAGGGTTTGGGAATAACTAGTTCCTAGTAGGACGACTGGGGAAGGAAAATTCAATCTGCCTGACAACGCAGCAAGATGGTTTGTACCTCTTGTCTCTGCTGTTACAGAAACCTGCTCATAGGCCTCAGTTCCTCAGACCTCTTGAAAGGAAAATATTTGGAGAGTTCGATAAACTTTAAGGACTGCAAGATAGTTACTGAATTCCCAGATAGCAATCTGCATCACAGTCCTGTAGCCAGTATAGGCAGCCTTAAAAGTAATTTTGTTGGGTTTTTCTTTTCAGCTTGCCTGAACATCCCATAAAAAGAGGAATTACTAGAGTGAAAGGGAGAAATTGATTATGTAGATAGTACTGTCAAATACAGGAGAAAAACAAACTAGAAAAAAATAGAGCAGAATAAATTGTTTCTGCAATCTCAGAGTTAGATTAAAAAACAAACACAACAAAAAACAACCCAGGAGATAAAACTAAGAGAAGGGAAAGGTGTTCTTCAGAAAAAGTTTCTGTTGTCCTTTCATACCGAAATACACACTTATATGATTGTATCTTGCACAAACATGAATAATGTGGGAAACATAAGGAAATTATCCAAATGAAAACTGGAAAAAAATGTTTAGATGGAAGAATTAAATCAATAAAACTGCTCAGAAGAAATACTTATCTTCATCCTGTTTGAGATTGACATGGGAGGTATTAATATTGTATGTGCTTGTCTAGTGGATAAGATAATTGAGAGCTATCAAAATGCAAAGCAGCTCCTGCAACTGCTCCAGCAGTAAAAATCTGCTTTTCCATCTGAATTCCCTTTCTCCTGCAATGCCATCTAGAGGAAATCAGACAGACAGAAGGGAGGGCAGAGACAGGGATGAGACAGCAGTGGGTACCGGATGAAGCTGAAGTTTCTCCCTGACCTAGCTAATGAAATGAATTAGTTTTTCCAATTTATGAAACCATTAGAGGAAGAAGAAAGCCTTGGCTCTGATGTCTCGCTGGTAGTTGCATAACAAATTGAATTTGAACAGCAGATGACTCAGCAAGAGGATTTCCCACAACACCTTTCTAAGAAAGGTGCCCTCTCTGTCCTATGGGTCTCTGGCTGCTGAAACAGTTCTCATGAACTGCATCCATTTTCCTAGAATTTAAATCTGTGAATGCATGAAAGAAAAATGCTTAGACATCCCAGATTTGACAAGGGGAATAAGGAAAAATAAAACTGGGAAGTAAAGTTTGCAGGGAGTCACAGGAACCTCCAGGCAAGCCAGCACAGTGTCTGGAATTTGGTTAAGTGAAAAGTATTAACCCCAGTTTGCACCCTCAGCCTCCTTGGTTGGGACCTTGGGTACCTATATTCTGCGTAATTCATCTCCTTAATTTATTTTCAGAGGGATTGTAAGTGTTAACAACAGACTAAGGCTTGGGGACGGAAGACGGGAGTTTCTGCACACTCAGTGTCATGTTTTTCACCATCAGCTTTTAGCAGTGTTTTGTAGAGAGCAGGGACCTGAGTCGCCATCTCAGGACTGATACAAGATCAACCCACGCTAAAATTTCAGCAATAGGTTTGCCACATGCAATACAGAGTACTAATGGAAACGCATCACTTTTTTGCCCTACACAGAATTTAAACCATTCCTCTTGGATTACAATTCCCAAATACTGCTAATGTAGATGTTTCTATTTGAAGGCTCAAGTTTTCTCCTCGGAGCTCCCCTGGCCTTTAAAAAATTAATCACAGTCAAACTGCAGAAAACAACCAAAGAAAAAAAGAAGAAGAAACCTTGAAAGGTTTTAGGGAATGGAACAGCTCAGAATATTTTGACAACCTCTGGATTTAGGTTTTTTTTCTCTGAAAATTTAGAGAATATTTAATCCATAAGTTTGATGAAACTAGCAATAAATAAGGCCATGTTAACAAATCCTGATGCTTTTATTAAAAAGCCTGAGCTAAAGATAAAAATGAAGTGTTATTCAGGTCTGGACAGTGTCCGATTTTTTCACTGACATAACAACTTGAAAGGACTTTTTACATAACACACGTTTTAAGTGAATTTGGTTTCTTTACAAAAAAAGTTAGAAGAAAAGATAACTTCTGATAAAGGCAAGGGAATGAAAGCTCTGAATGTACTGCTCAAACACAAATTCATGTGACTGACAGAAATCTCAATTCTGTATGAAATCTGTTGTTCCAAGCTGGGATTACAGACAGCTTGGAAGCAGGAAAGTTTTATCCTGGGGTCAGTGACGGGCATTACTGTGACATTGAGAACTGAGGGAACGAACAGCCCTGGTACAAGATATCAAAAGTACTGCTGGGGTCTGTGGATGGCTATCAATTTTAGGAAGGTGTGTTGCATTCATTTTTAGAAGGATTGTAAGCACTTCTACAAAAAAATAAATACGTTAAGCAGCAGAAAGCATGAATTAACACTTTTTTTGGTAGAATGTATCAGTTTCCTACAAGAGAGAAGCTCCTCCTACAGTCTACTCCATAGCCACACCTAGGCAAGACTCCATCACAGAAATACTAAGATGGATGGGGTATTAAAACTGAGGTGTAGTTACAAGAAGACCTTAAGCAGCATGTTGGGAAGTCTTGGTCTTGGCCAAAAGAGTGACAATACAATTCTCCTAAGACTCTACTTAGGAAAGACTGATTTGTGTTTCAAAACATATATGGAGAGCCTGAGACATCCTAAGTCAGCTCTACTTTTCAAGAACAGTGTTCTGATCAGTATTTTTTAGTAGAAGTCAGTAAAATAAGTCCCCTGTTTCCTCTCTTCCAGGTGATATTTGAGACAGTTCAATTTATAAGTGCTAGAGAAGACTTTTGTACCTCTTGATTATAAGAACAAACAAATATTATTTCCAATTATTTCTTACAACAATTTCCAGAAGTCTTTCCCTTTAACACGAAATTTCTGCAGCCCTTACAGAAACAATGACAAATTCTAAAAACTATGAGGTGAGAAAAACTAGTCAGCACACTCTAATTTCCAAACTCCTAGAGGAGTTCCCGAGTCACTTCCAGTTCCCTGCTAAACACAAAACTGGGACCCTTCAATGCCTCTCCCTCAGCCTTCAGCATTCAGTCTTTACTGACCAAGTGGCAATCAGATGTGCACACACCAGCCATGTGCCAACACCACCAGCTTCCAGCAAGACAAACCCCACTGTGGGCTGGATGCAGCAGCACCAGCGATGATGGTGCAGAGACCATGCACCAATGCAGTACCCCAGACCCTGCTTAAGAGCACGCATTTTCTCCTCCTGCAGGCTCATATTTCTTTTCCATACAGGCACCTCCATCTCCTCGTAGTTATCTTAATGCATTAGTGGAAAAAAGCCAAGGAATTCTAAAAAACAGACAAAAAAACCAATCCCCCCCCAAACAAACAAAACCAAGCAAACAAAAAATACACAGACTTCCTAGGCATTGGATGATTTATTATCTCTTACTAGTTTGCAGGACATTTGTTCTCACCATTCCCGGCTTGGCAACTTCCATGCCCCTTACCTTCCCATCAGAAAAAAGGAAGACCTTTTGCTCTCTGCCTTGAAGCAAATTTAAACCAGTGGTACAGGGAGAGTACCAGGAAATCTCTACAGTGTAAGGACAGATATATCTTCTTTCAGTAAGGGGCTACTCTGCTGCACACAGACCAGGCTGTGAGCTCTCCCAGCAAAGACACCCCTACACGGAAGAAATCTCTTCAGCTCGCTACTCCAGCGAGGGTAAAAGCTAGTTTCTAGTTATACGGGTTCTTTTTTAGTTTTAATAAAAGTACAACACAAGTAATCCATTTACAAAGAAACAGATAATGCCTCATCCTTAAACAGTCTGAACTCTCCCAAGCTCATAGAGGAAAACAGCACATTTGCTGCCCACACGAGTGACTCTGACCTACGGCTCCACACAGGCCAGGGGATTTTAAAACTATCAGGACCTGATCTTGTAGCTGCAGTTCATTCGACTATGCACTACAAACAAGTGCTGACAGCACTGTGGAGCCCTAAATATTTAGCAACACTAGTATATCGTAGTGCATCATTCTCAGAATGAGCCGAGATACCGTTTTAATTTGTTCTGTTGCAAAACAAGGAAAGCAAAAAATCAGAAATGACTGTAATGAGAACACAGAGCCATTGCTTAAAGCAAATAAAACTGGATTTTATTTTTATCCTTTGTAGAGTGGTTCTTGGAGAATTTCTGATTTCAGACTATACATGCTATGGCTTTAAAATCTGTTCTAAAAAATATAACTATAGGAGTTTCAGGAAAATACAACAGTTGCCCTCAATGAAAGAACGGCAACTGCTGCCAAGGGGTTATTGCCTCGTAAGGATTGCCGAGAGGTTAAAATTTGCCAAAGAGCTTGTCAGAGGTAACTCCAGTTGCTAAGCCAGGGAAGGGTGGGCTCTGTGAACACTGAGGCTTTGAGGGGAGTTCAAAAAAACCAGATTCTCTGCAAAAACAAAGCAGAGGTTAAGCTGCACCAGCTGGGAGCAGGTTTGCAGCTGGTTCTCAGCCAGATGGTCACTGGCACTAGGGGTAAGAAGCATGATGGCCATGCCGGCAGGCAGCCACTTCCTCCTGAATGGGAAAAGACTGGAGAGACACCTTGACTCTGGGAACACCATGCTTTTTATTTAAGTAAATCATTTATCTACTAGCAAAAGATAAAGTTGTATTTACTGGGAGCAAGAGGGACAGCAAAGAAGTGTGAGGTAAATCATACCTGACACTACTGTTAATATATTTCTCTAAAAAGATGGCTAGACAAAAAGATGTCCATGTACTAACCTTGATGAAGAGGTTATTTGTGACCAACAAAAAAAAAAAAACAAACCAAAAAACAAACCCACAAAAACCCACACACACTCAACCATACAAAAAAAACACGAACCCACAAAACAACAAAATGCCAAGAAAAATATTCAAGAACATGTAAACCTTAAAAACAAATTACCTTTATTCAGCTGCCAAATCAGAGAACATTTTTGGCTAAGCCAGGACAGAGGCAAGAAGGTGGCTTAAGTAATTCAGAGCATATTTTCCTTCTGGAAAGTTACTTTTGAAATCAAAGTATTGTCATAAGAAAAAAAGTAACTTGTGCTCCCTATTTATTCCACTAACCTTTAGGTGTGAGATTTCTTTGGTGGCTTGAGCTATGCTCAGTACATGTCCAAGCTTTTTACAGTTCTCTACAAACAATTCCCAAAGTTGGGGAGAGGGACAAAAAAAAAGGGAGAAGGAAAAAAAAAAAAAAAAAAAAATCTTTGAAGGATGTTGGCACCCACCTTTCAATAACTACTGGAAAAAAAGTGCTCTGCAGGGCACAAGTCTCCCTACAAATCTTTGCCTAGGCAGTCCTTGATGGCAAAAAGTATTGTATGAGACTTTGCAAAGTGACTATAAAAGAGGACAGGGTATCACATGTCACAGGTTAGGGATTTCTTGCCTGGTATTAACACTCATCGTTAAGTGCTCTGGAGAAGTCTCAGCATGTTTTGCAAACATTTTTTTTTTAATCTTGAAAATGCTTTCCAGTCCCCAAACCACATTAGGTGAAAAATAAAAAAAATAGACACCAGCATTTTAGCACTGGAGAAAATAGAGCCAAGTGAGAAGAGCCACTTAAGAGCTGACCTAAAACAAACAAAACCAAAACCAACCAAAAAAAATACCAAACCCCCTCACAAAACCAAACAACTCTAGGCAGTTTTCTCTTGAAGGATGATGGCTCAGCAACACTGTCCTGGATGTGGAAATCGCTGTAAATCTTCCCCAGGGCTGCTCTTTACGTCAGTCTATATCCTAGTATCAAGGAACAGCAGCTAATGTGGCTGTATTATTAAATTACTGCGGTTCACAAATGTGACTGCGTGGTAGAAGTCGCAAAGTCCTGGTTTCGTCACCTCAGCGCACAGGGCTCTGTGCCTGTCCTTAGGACAGGAGTCAGCACAATATTCCTGGTCACCAGCTACTTCAAAGGAGCTACAGGGCACACAGACAAGGTAGGGCATTGAGGAATTTCTTAGATCATTTGTTGGTATATATATTTAAAAAACAAACCCCAAAACAAAACATAAACCACAAAACAAAGCCCAGAACAAAAAACACAAGCACTGAGGTTCAGTGCAATCCCAGCTTCTTCAGCCCATTATCGACCAAGGAGCAAAAGCCCAGATCCAACATTCTAAGTTTTGATATTTTTAAAGAATATATTAAAAACAAAAAAAAACTAGACAGGGTGTTTGTATTCCATAGGTGTGAAATTCGAATGAGAGTAGATAGAAAAATGTCACAGACTGTAATGCCTTCACAAACAGCCCCCAAGGCTGATTTGTCACACATTGCCGGTCTAACAGCAAGCTCTATTCAGAAAATCTATTCCTTAGAGACTGTAATAAAAATTTTTAGCCATCTCTGATTCAGTGCACTTTTAATCCCATAGTAATTGCTGTCATTTCAGAAGCTCAGACGAGAAGAGAGCCTATGCCCCATTCTTACACAGGGGTGGAAAAAAAAACTACATCAAAACCCAGAACTGAAATTCACTCACAATAGTTTATACTTTAATATTCTACTTCGCTGCACTTCATTATCATTGAGGAGAAGGTTTTGAACATTTCCCTCAAACATGTCCTCCTAATAGTGATTGTTCTGGACAGAAAATGCATTTTCTTGTGGTCATAACATTGTAAACCGTTTCACTTCCAGCCCCTCAAAGCTCCCAAGGCACCCTACCCTGGGCATTCACTTTCAAGGAAGGGCAACATGTCCTTGAGCACAAGAAGCAGGCAGCATGCAAATAAATAAAGCAGATGCAATATACCTCTTACTCCAGGTAAAAGGTAACAGCTGGTCATATACACAGGGGATTCTCTCTCATTTTGTGGCTGCCTGAAACATTTCAGGACATGATTGATGCTTCTCCGTTAGTATTTTAATTCAGAGAAGGGGTGTGCTTTGGAAGCAAATCTCCCACCAGCACTTCCTTACCAGTTTGGTCCTTATTGCGTAGCAGTTTCTAAGTGCCAGAGCTGGTTTCCTTCCAAATGAAGGGGGACTGCAAGACCCTCTCCAGGTTTGCACCAGAGTGCTTCACGTGCTTATGGGTGTTCAGTCCCTGGGCTTAGGGCAGAGCTAGCACAGAGTAACTGCTGCACACGTGTTACAAAATGCATATGGTGTAGACATCAGCTCCTCAGCACCATGTCGCTCTACAGATCTGCTCCTGTTGGACTGTCTGCGAGACAGAGGGCAAAGAGTGACTGACTCAGCTGAGTGCCTGTGAGGCTGGATACTGCTCCAGAGGAAGCACCCACCAGCAAGTGGCTGAAACCTCATCTGCACATAATCACTTGGAGATCAGTGGAGATTATTCCCCCAGGCAATCTGTTCAGAGCTAAATTCTTAAAGACTTGAGATAAAATAAATAAATAAATGTGCTGGTATCATACAGGTGTATCAGGTTCCTGCAAAACACAATTGTATTAGATTCAGAGCTCATGCCAGTAACTTTAAAAACTTTCAGTCAATGTCTGTCTGGTAGTTGTATATTAGGGTAGACTTCAGTAAGAAGTAGCTTTATAAATGAAGGAATGAGAGCTAATGTCTTCTAAAGCTAACAGGACAAACCCCTTAAAATTACTGTTTATTGTCAGCCATCTCCATAATCAGAACAAATTGCCTGCTGTAAGAGTCACACATACACACAGTTTTATCACTTACTAACATCACACCGTACCCGTTTGGTCTTATTAATGGGAGATAATGGAGCTTTAGGGCATGTCCTGCTGTTCAAACAAAAGAATTAGCAGTTTGCAATAAGTTCCCATTACGAGAAGCCTGTAGTCTTTCCCTGCAGGACATCTCTCAGTATGGCTGTATCTAGACTGAGCACGAAAACCTCCCTGTGGGATAAGTGATCTTAAACCTGCTGACTTCAGAGCAAGCTGAGGACATTCGGTGTCCCCAGGTGTCTCGCCTTCACCACTTTCCAATATGACTTTTCTCGTCTGATGGATGTGACTGCTGAAAGTTCCCTGGCTGTATTCTCCATGTAAAATCTTTCAGCAACCTGGCCCTTTCCTGCGTGATCAAAAAAATGGACCAACAACAGATTCCTTAACAGAAGAGGCAGCGATGTGGGGGGAAAGGATACAGTACATCACTGGTGCTCAAAGGATGCACCACACCTTTCACTGCGAGGGCAGAAGCAGCCTGACTGCCTGGAGCAGACAACCTCAGCACCTACATGCTACTGCCAGCTCCCATCCGTTCACAGGCATAAGACACCTGAACCAAAATACTCAAGATGCCACCAATCTAAAACTCAACAGGAATACAACACTTTCTTGCATTTGCCTATGCAATGATATTCTCTTGGTTTGCTTGACTCAGGAAAGACATTTTCTCTCTAAAGCATTTGGAAAAAATTAGTGGAGTACAAAAAACTCAAGTAACCACCCTCAGCTGAGCTATGAAAGTAGCAATTTAGCTTAGCCTAAGGGTAGCATATATAATACAAAGCAGACTTTTTCCTGTGATATAATTCAGATAGCCTTAATGGATTTTTTTGCCTTTTTGCTTTTAAACAGCTGCAGCAAAGTAACTTACAATTATCATATCTTCAATTAAACACACTGTGGGGCTTTTGGGGAATACAGCATGAAAATTGTGTCTGAAAAAAAATAAAAAATTACAAGCTGCTAAGACTTAGTGGTAAGTTAATTAAGTGAAGATTGCCAGATTGCCACAAACTGGTATGCAATTCCTAGGTCCTCTTCTCTAGATCACAGAACGGGTGGGAAAGGACATTAAAGACCACCTAGTTCCAACCTCCTGCCATGGGCAGGGACACCTCCCACTAAACCAGGTTGCTCAAACCCCATCCAACCTGGCCTTAGACACTTCCAGGAAGGGGCAACCACAACTTCTCAGGGTAACCTCTTCCAGTCTCTCACCTAAATCTACTCTCTTTCAGTTTAAAACCATTATGCCTTGTTCTATCACTATATACCACTCTAAAAAGATTAAGTGCTCTAGTTGATGATGAAGGTAACATAAAAGAATAAAAAGCTGGTGTACCCAGACAGCTCATGTCCTATCAGGATCTCTGTCAAATGAGCCAGTACTCTTGATCTCCTGTTACATTTAGTAAAAAGGAAGTTATGCTCTGAACAAAAAAGCATATGCTAAGACAAAGAAAAATAGGATAATTTTGTGCAATCAGAAATGAAATTTCGACCAACTTCTGTCCCCACAGTGGTGAGGCTTGTGTCAGTGCTTAGCAGATAGAAATTTCTTTAATGATCAGTCTCTACAAGATCCTCTTTCTGCAAACCACTTCATCCTGCTTAATCCACAGAAATGGTTAAATGCATTATGATGGACTGCACTCAGTGATCACACCCTTTCAAGCCATAACTGTCTCCTGAAGGCAGCAGCTTATGAATAAGTAAAGCAGCAAAATGCTCATGAAACCCACACAGAGAAACCA
>NW_009715299.1:160959-223807 GCF_000703405.1 Apaloderma vittatum
CTGAATGTGTTAGAAATAATTCTTGAGAATCAAAACATGAAGAATCTCAGCTTTGCCATCTCTTAAGTTCTCGATTTTCACTTTTCCTTCCCTCCTTCCATTCAATCAACTAAAGACTATATTCTTTTAATTTAATTCAGTTTTGGGTTTCTTACTACATTTGTGATCTTGTTGTATGTTCTGCACAGACAAGTCCCCTCCACTCTAGACCCAGGGGACAAGGTAGAAAAAAACAGGCTCCAGCACCTCCTCTTCCTTCCAGAGCTACTAGCAGGGAGTTCATACCACAGGAGGGGCTCCTATTTAACACTCACTATGCACAGCAGTTATGTAGTGTGCCTTTTATCTTAAAGCAAATCCACCCCTTCAAAGGACATGTGGGGACAGGGTTTATGCCAACAGAAACCAGTCCTCAGCGCGGTGCCCCACCTCCCTGTTCCCCTTGAAAGCTCTGAAAATTCTTGAACACTGTGCAGTTGCTCAGCAAAAGTGTTTGGCTTTAAGAAAAAGCTAAGGGGGAGGGGAAAAGGTATAAACCTGTCAAACAAATAAACTAGCTATCTAAGGGATCTAGCCAAAAGGAACAAGCCTATTAAAGGAATCATTTTCCAAACCAATATGTCACTGCACTCTACTCTGTGCATAATTATTACTTAAATCCAGCCATCCCATGCATTATTAATAGGACCAGCCAACCTCAAGTCCCTGTGCAGCCTTAAAGCAGATATATTAAATATTCCCAACAGGAAACAGGCAACCATCCGTTATCAGCGACGGGCTACACAGTTAAGTCAATGCCTCTTTCAGGCAGGTTTTGTTACAGTGTCATCAGCAAGGTTGTTCTCCCGAATTCTCTCAGCTGCCTTTACTGTCAAATCTGAGCAGCATTTCCTCATTTCTCCATGAAGCATGCAAGTTTACCCTTTATTTGGAGCAACAAAATCTTGTTTAGACACTATAGTGTTCTTGGAACAGAGGATAACCTAAGCAAGTTGACAGTAGAAGGAAAAAAAGAAAAAGAAGCAGTGAGGAGTCAGGGCTAAAGGATTAAGGATGTGAGAAGTGGAGGAAGAACAATGCTCTCATTGCTGCTGAGGGCAATGAAGATGTTTGTATGCCAATCATTTATCTGCCATGGCTATAAACTTGTTACTAAATACAGGCATACACCAATCTACCTGCTTACAATTCAGAATTGCCCAGATCTGGGCAACCATGACTCTTACCCCTCCTAAATTGGCTCTATACTACTCTAGTCAGTATTTCTAACTACTTGCACTCAGTTGTGGAGTAGTGATTTTGTACAAGGATACAGCACTAGCCAAATCCAGAAGTGAAATGCTGTTTTTCCACAAGTGGAATGGTCCTTTCGCATGCAGGGGCATGGACCAGAGCCAACATGCTCTGACTGTGCGGAAAGGAATTACTTTCTCAAAAGAGGATCTGGATTCCAAACCACCCCCTCAGAAAACACACAGGTTTTACATAAGTGCATGACAGTAGATAGCACAAATTGTAGCAGTTCTTGCATACTCCTGCACCCTGTCCTCTTTACAATTTCCTTACATTGAAGTGATTCGACAGCATCCCATGCGAGGTGTGATTATGGAGCGATTCAAAATAGCAAGACTGAAAGTTTAAAAGCTTTAGCAGAAAGCCAAGGAAATGCCCATAAATTATATGTTAGGAGAGTATTTGCTGTGAAAATATTTGGCTGGAGATTTACACGTGCAAGCAATAATAGAAATATGAATATGCCTTGCAAAACAAGAAAAAACAAATAAACAAGAAAAACAATGAAAAGGAGAAAAGTCTAAATAATAATACCATGGTATTTTCACTATAGTGTATAAACAGCAGAGTAAGCAAAAAAACACAGAAGAGACACTTGTGCTGGAGAGCAGTGGGAAGTTTACAGCTTCCCTTGTCTGACTGCTGTCAGGGGAGCTGTATGGTATGTTGGGTGTGCACTACGGTTTTTGTCTAACAGATACACGCCTGAAAGACAAAGATATCGAGGCAGCTGGATGTGAAGGAAGCCCCTTAAGCTCCTGTTTGTTGCTGGAAGCCTAGAGTATTTGACATCTCTTATCAGTAAAAATGAGCCCAGAAGGTTTCTTGCTCACCGCAGGAGGTGTGGCAAGCAGATGAGTAGATTCTGAGAGATGCTCTGTAACATACGGCTTGTTGGAGGAGTGTGACGCTTCATGTAATAGTTATCAATACCTGCATGTGTGCTTAAAATAAGATAAAAATCAATTAGTTCCAACTTCAGTCCTTCCCTTCTGTAGATAATACTTCTTTCTATTTTATTTTTATTTTAAATCAGTCTCCATGGCTGGCAAAAATCTAGCCCCAAATCAAGGCTGTTTGAAAGCCTAAAGTAATTCCCCCAGTGGCATCCTCCACAAAACAGCTATCTTGGACTCCTACTATCATGTTCTTAATTTACAGCACAAAATACATCTTTCTGCATTCCTCTCCCACAGCGTGATTAATACTCCATTACAATATAAGAGGGCAGAGGAGGGGGGAAGCAATTCAAAACAGGCTGTTTTCAGTATCAACAATCTAAAGATGCTATTAGCAGATTACCTGAACAATATATTATTGAACCACGATGTGTTAAAAAACACTGAGTCATGCCACTGAGTTAATGAAATTAGTTTGAAATTATAGATTCTCGAACTAAGCCTCAGTACAGTTTGAGCTTTGTCAGTTGCTGTAATCTTCCGTACCCATAGCCCACGTTACTTATGTTTTCACTTGGCTCCTTGCATGAACAAGGGGTAAAACCTGAAAGCTGAGGGTCACAGAAGCCAAATTTTGGAAAAACAAACCAGCGAGTAACACCGTAGCATTAAAAAGCCACACACTTTGCTCACACAAGACAACATCTGTTCAAAGATGTGCTTTTTTGGGGGTCTTGGTTCAAATTGTCACTGATGGCAGGGGCTTAACCTACAGAGGCTTTAGAAGGTTTCTTGCTAGGATGTACAGTAAAACAGGCAAAACCAAACATCAAGCTACTTGTATTACTGAAATGAGCCAGTTCACAAATATCTTGAGGTTTACTGCGGGGATCTTAAATCTCAGGAGTTAACCTTAGTTTTCAAAGTGTATTTTTAAACCATAGAGTGTTAGACAAAAGAAAAAAAGGTTATTTTGGTTCTGCTTTTATTTCTGTAGTATGTAGACATTGTGGGAGTGTAGAGAGATAAGCCAGTCTCAAAGCCTCCTCTTTCTTAGGTTTATATCCAGCCAGACCTGCTGCTTATCACACTGTCATTTAACTCCCTCTTTATTAAGTAAGAATAAAAGATGAGGGAAGAATTAGTCTGGCTGACCCCTGAACTCCTTCCTGAGAGGGATGTGGTACAGACAGTAAGAAGAGTTGTTCAAGGGAGAACATTTTGCTGAGCTACTTATCGAAGGTAGCCAAACTTTTGGAGGCAGAGGAGCAGGTCTGGTTATCACAAGAGAGCGGCCTGCCTATCTTCTTTTTCTCGCTTTAGTTTAGTTCCTATTTTAGAGCTCGGAGCCCCTGTCAATACTCAAGAATAGTCCATATTTCTGTTTTGATGATTATGATGATCCTGCTGTCTCAACATCAGGAAAAAGGCATTTTGATCTCCACATCTCTCTAAGCTGTGTTGTATTTTGGTCCAGGAACAAGGTCTTGAACATACAGGATGTCCCTGCCTATGTACAGAAGAAACCACACAATTGGGAATGTTCCTCTGAATTTTGCTCTCCCAAAAGCCTCTAGGCTAAGTCGCAGAATTTTCAGGAGAGATGGAAAAGCTCTGGCACAAATGCAGAGGCTGTTGTAGGAACAGCTTTGTCCTGAAACGCATCAACTTCTTCTAGCACAGCAAATTAAAGTCTATTTTCTCATCCCCCGATCCCTACTCAAACAGAAAAAGAGCTGACTTTAAGGACACAGAAGCATAGTTTCTGACCTGAACTATAATTTGACATTTCAGCCATGCTGTAAAAAGGGTAACAAGCAGCAAGGAAGATGGTAGGCTGGATGCAGGAATTGGGAAAGACAGCCCAGATAATTTCACGAGCCCCAGTCAGGAATTCTAAGATTTAAGACTAAGATCCTGTTTGTTTGTCATAAGCACTGCAGAAATGCAAAAAAAAAACAACCCAGTTGGCAGAACATGAGTGCAAAGAACTGAGCGGAAATTAGGAAGATAAGGTAACAACCATTAACCTTGGTCTCCCTATAACTACAGCGCATTGCAGAGCCAGTGAACAATCTACCTGTCCCAGTATTTGAGGATAGGCACAAATAAGCAAACAGGTTATGGCTACCCGTTGGCTCAGGGGCAAAGAATGAATGTTTTCAGCACACATCGTTGCTCTTAAAGAATTCATGACATCCCCAGAAGCAGCAGCTTGCTGCAATTATCCTCTAGAGCTCCAGGTCTGATCCAGAGCCACACACTGGGGTGCAGAAGTTAGGCTCCAAACTTGATTGCCATTTTGTCAGGCAGAATAATGAAGCCATCCTTTTTGGGTACTGATACCAGCTGTGTCTCTAGTATACCTGTGGGAACTTGCCAGCATTTCTTCTTTCCCTGCTCTAGATTTGATTTTTCCCCCAGTTCTCTGGCTTCTGCATGCGTCTAGTCTCTGCTGGCAATGCTGTGCTAGACTGCATCCCTTTCAGGAAAAGACATGCTAGAGTGGTGGACTGCATATCTTCAAAAAAGGGAGTTCTTGTAGTCCAAGGTTATTGCAACCAATCACATCATATAACTCTTCACTGATCCTGCCCTTGACACTGCAATAATGGCTGGTTTCATCCTGCTACACAGCCCCTCTATTTTCACTTGTTTTTTTCTGAGGCATGATGCATGCAGCACACCTGTATTATAAAAATATTTTAGAGCAGCTCAGCATGCACAACACAGAAGCTATTGTGAATTTCCACCCAATCCAAATCACTGGGGCACTGTCTGGGAAATGATAAGTGAGGCTGACAAAGAATTAAGAAAAATGCTATCCAGAGGAAACATTGGCTTCAGTTTAAAATTTCTAATTTATCTTTTCATCTTAATGGGAGCACTGGGAAAGAGAAGGTTCTGGTATCTCACACCCTTTCCAATTACAATATTTTCACACAGCACTTGAAAAAGTCTTAGGCTTTTTTTTTTTAGGGAAAAATAAAAAAAATCAGGCAAGGATGAATACAACAGTTCCTAAAGTAATTACCTCAAATGAAGCTTGGTTCTATATCAGGAGACAATAAACCAACAGAAGAAAAGACATCTTAACCACAGTGTTCAAGCATGTTTTCTCATTAAATAATAGTCTAGAAACCACAAATGCCGACTGAAAAAAGCTGTGGACAACTGTCCAGAGGCATGAAAACACACAGTAAACCCTGGCTGTGTCACAGGAGGAAAAAGCATTAAGTCAACTGTGTCAGAACACACGGGCTGGGACCAGGGGCTGTAAGCATTTCAGGCTAGAGGCTTTCACCCCGGCATCTGCTTCTGGAGTGTGCTCTGACCCCTCTCCTGCCCTCACACTTACAGCAGTGGAGAACATGACCCATGTCAACAAGCCAAGCAAATCATGGCTCTTGTACACTGCAACCAGCCTCCCACATTTGGAGAAAAAAAAATATTTAACTCTTGGGCATATTAAGAGTAGGAAAAAGAACCAGCAGGCAGCTACAGCTTCAAGCATCTGACTGAGGTTTCTGCCTTTTTCAAGGAACCTCTTTAGATTTCCACTGACTGGCAATTAACCCATCTTGCCTCACTTAGACTCACTACTGATCAAAAAGCTTGTCACAAACTTATACTTGGAGGGCAACTTGAGGTGGAATCATTTAACATCTACTACACCTGCTGAGTAGGGCTCCTTGTGGGCTGTTTCTGCTGCACACTTCAAAGTGCAAGGTACTGCATAGCCACAGGCCCTACCTATCCTGGCATTAAAGATTATTCACCTTCCATGAAGAAACCTCCTTGCCACTGCCAGCCAAAGCACAGTTGCACTTTTATACTAACACAGTCCCTCGATGCAAAACACTTTTCTTTTTCCCTCCTCAGTGCTTATCCCACCAAATACAATCAACATCTCTTCTTTTTTTGCCACACAACACCCTAAAGCACCTCTGAGGATTACCTCTTACCTTTGTCTGACTTGGTTTAGCTACTGAGCTCTCAGGTGCACAGGAACACGGCCAGGCTGGATAGCAGAGGACAAAGCACAGAACATAGAGTAAAGGCAGAGCAGCACAGAAACTTTTCATGCAGGGAGAACGAGCTGCTTCTGAGGGCTTTAAGGCTCCCAGCACTGCAAATGTGATTTAAAACAGCTGAGGGGGCCCAGCCAGATGCACAAACAATCCAACACTCAGTTCTAAAAGGGACATGGTTCTACATTTCTTTTCTTATAAGGGCCTCTGGCCTTTCAGTGAATATTTTTCAATGAAATGAAGCACTTGCATAGGTTTCAATTTGCAGAACTGCCGGACTGTATTAGTGAGAAAGGCCCTTTCACAATGAGGATGGTACAGGTTGCAACTGGTTTTCTCGATTGCGTTGTACAGGGTTAACATAGGGCAAAGGAGAGAGGATGCATGCAAGGATGTATGGAGAAGAAAGCACATAAACCTGTTTAGCAATTGATTCTTGACACTAGCTTGTCTATTTACGTTTCTTTGACTTAAGGAAGTCAGCATCTATGCTTACTGTCACTGCAAACAGATGAATGGTGGCTTGCTAATACTTTTAGGAACAACCTTAACTAATTCTAAGTTTATTTTAAAAGGAGAATAAGATAGTCAAAGGTGTGTCCAAATTAGTATCCATGCCAACGCAGGGTGAAGCTGTATGTGTTGCACATACTTACTCCAGCTGGCTGAATACTCCCTGTGATACCATTTTGATTTTATGCTCCACAACCTAACACAAAAGAAAAGAAGTTTCCAGTTGCTGGGGTAATGCTCTGGCTTTTATGACAGAGGCAGCATCAGGAAGGAAAATAGTTTCAAATTTAGTGGGAGAGAAGTGAACAATGAAATTAAACTTACAACGGCTCTGCTTGTGATGGCATGGCCTCAGCATTGCCCCGGTCTGCATGATGCCCTGGGAGGGCTTGAACTACTCCCAAATATTATTCTGCTGACATACCCACACCTGGGTGAGGATGGGAATGCGTTTTCTTTTGCACTCAGTAGTCTCAGATTCAATACATAATCCTGTTCCTCTACAATTTTGTCCCTATGTGGCCTACATGAACAGCCCCACAGATGTGTTACGCTGCAGATACAACCACTGTGACTTGTTCGCCACCTGCACTGCTTATCGCAGCTGGCACTCCCATCAGCATGGGTTTGCATGGACTCGGGCCAAGCAGAAATCTCATAGCCTTGGACCTACAAACTAGAGAAACAGTTTTGCCCCATCCTCACTAGTGCATGTCAGAGCATCCTTCTGAGTCCATGAGGAGATAAAGCCTATGGATGGCTGGTTTCCAGACCTGTTCCAGAGGTTACTTTCCAAAATGCAACTTCTGCTGATTCATTCCCTACCAACACTGCTGGCTTCCTGTAAATGCCTGACCCAGGAACATAAATTACCATTAAGGCTGACAAGGATATACCCTCTGCAACAATAACTCACACAGCTGCTGTTTCCTAGCACAGAAGAACATCCCTTTTGCTTTCGCACAGCGAGGATATAATTTGGGATTATTAATGTGCGCATCTCTTGCTGACATTAATGAGGCTGGTGCACTCCTGACATAGGAGAACAGCCATACTCACACCACAGGGCTCAGACACAGCACAGTGACCATCATTCTCCAAGAAAAAGACTCATTTCTTAATATCTTCATTCTCAGCACAAGCTTCTAAATGACATTACTCGTCCCTGGTGATAGACAAGACATCCTAGAGAAGGGTGACTACTGCTAGGCAAGATGGGAATTATAAGGTTTGTCAAATCAGTCCCCAAGCTTCAGGACAGGAGCTGATCACCAGGTGGAAGCAGGAAGAAACCTCACCTCATTGATAGCGCTACTGCAGAAAGGTATGAATTGAAGTGATCATGGAGCTGGGAAGGCAGGGAGGGAAATTGTTTTTCGGACATGCAGTAGGATTATGGCTAAAAAGGAACAATTGTGCTGAACAGTTACAGGGGTCCATTTGAAGACAAGCAAAGTGCAGTGTCTTCACCCTTCCTAGAGTAAATTTCCACAATGCTCTACCTATCATAAAACAATCATACAATTCAAGGTTAATGCTTCAAGACATTCTTTTAGGTAAAACTTGTTACAAAGTGCACTATGTTAATTACAGCTAAAATTATTCCCGGTGTTTTTACTTTGGCACTGAAACATCTGTTTGCATCTGCAACGAGCCTCTCTTATCCCACAGAAGATTGCATAATGTTTTCATTAGCACCATCTAGCAAATGACAAGACAATATTCCAGTAATGTTTCTCTCACTAACAGATGTGATCTTGCTGAAATCTCTCCCTTTGGTTTCCTTTACGTTCTTGCTCCCCTGGTGTGAGAGGATATAGAAAAAGGGAGAATAAAACATTACAATAAAGGGGAAGTTAAGCAACCTTATTACAAACAATCTAGAGCAGCAAATAATCCGAGTTTGGTGAAGGGGAGCTTGCATGTTATTTGCACTTGTTCTTGTAGATGTGATGACCAACAATGTGCATCAACCCAAAATCTTTATTTTAAATGAAGTAAATGTAGCTGTCACTTTTAAGTGAGATGACTGGCTGCTTTATGAATGTGTCTGCTGTGTAGATTCAATCACAAGTTGCCAAGTACATCTCTTCTTGCAGTCTTATTTCTGAGCTAAGGATGGGATCGCACAAGTTACTGTCTCAACACAGTCTTTGGTCGAGCTGTTTAAGCCTTCAATGCCTCACCAGGATCTGCATTCAGATGTATCACTCTGTGGTCTCTGGATGCAGTGAGATTGCTGCCCAGTAACCAGAAAGCTCTTATAAAGTCAAAGTAATTCAGGGCAAAAGAGATTCAATAACAAGCATACAGGACACTAACACACTTTTTTCACTGTACATCAACATGAGAAATTCCTCAGTAGGAGTCCTGACACAGCAGAACTCATGGTCCCTCTGAAACCTATAAGGTCTGCTACAGCTTATATTTCCCTGCACAGACCATGTCTGAACCTTTCTTGTTTTGGGAGAGGCTGCTTAAAGACTTCTTAGGGGTTTTTTTGATAGTGCTGCCACTCTGGGAGTTTTCATGCTACTTTGTGACCTACCTGTCACTTGATCCTGAACTCACCAACTTCCTCTGAAGTTTCTGCCATGGCCGAACATCCTGGCTCAGGTTTGGAGCCAGATGTCTCGCTCTCAACTGGTGAAATGTGAACATGGCTGGAAGACACTGTATCAGCCTGTACCTTCTCCCTAAGGGCAGACTGTCCCGATCACTATCCTGCCTGAATATGCCTCTCCTGAAGTGTTCTTCCCCCTGGAGTATCTCAGGGAGCCTGGTGAGCTCAACCATGGTCTCACGTCTGCTTGTCCTGTTCTTAGGCTGCCCAGCTCTGCTGACATTTCATAAAAGTGGTGCGCGTAGCAAAGGTACTTCAGGGAAAATGCAAGAGTGGAGGAAAGGCTAACCCCAGCTTGTCTCTACTCATCTATCATGGTGATGTTAACTGGAGTAACACACAGATGAACCAGGAGAGTACAGGTAGAAATGCCTGAGGGCTGGGGTAGGCAGCCTCACACAGGAACTGCTGTCAAAAGCAGAAGCAAAATATTTCTTCAGACCAAGTCACTTTCTTAGATTGTTTATAGCCTATTATCTGTCAGTAGGCAGAGTTATTGGAATAAATCTTGCAACCTGTTTGCAACCGGGTTTTGGGGTGTCTGGGTCCTTCCTCTTGCTCTCTTCTCCTCTCCCTTATTAAAAAAAGGCAATGCATCTGCACAAGAAACTCTGACAATGGAGGCAGTAAAGAGTAACTTTATGCCGCCAATCAAACAATTTTAGCATTCCTAAAATTACAGCATAGCAGTTCCATGGCTGTAAGAAATCTCCTTTTTTATGTTCCACAAAAGTATTAGGAAAAACTTTTTCATTGTGAGGGTGATAGAGCCCTGGCACAGGCTGCCCAGGGAGGTTGTGGAGTCTCCTTCTCTGGAGACTTTCAAAACCCGCCTGGATGCGTTCCTGTGTGACCTACTGTAGGTGATCCTGCTCTGGCAGGGGGGCTGGACTAGATGATCTTTTGAGGTCCCTTCCAACCCCTGACATTCTGTGATTCTGTGATTCTGTGATTCTGAGTGTATCAGGACAATTTTCTAAAATCAATAAGAGAGAAGAAAGTCAGATTTAGTGCATGAGAGCAGCAATCAAGTCTCTCTTATTCTCCTTTTTCTATGACTTGGTGTAGTCCTTCAGGGATCACTCCTAAAGGATTTATCATCCCATCCTTAGTTTCTGATAAGAGGCTGAACAAAGTTTCCTGGGTGAGTTGATAGTACTGGTGAAGCCGCTAATGGTCCACAGATTGCTGGACTGGGACAGAAGTGGACTTCTGTACCACAAAGATGTACTCCAGTTCTTGTGAAAGTTGTTGACCCCAAAATATCCCATGAAGCTGGATTGAAAAATTATGAAACTGTCAGAACAGTAAACACATAGTTAATTTTAATATTTTCCTGGCTTTTTAACCTTTAGAACTCTCATTTTATGAACTTATTTCCACAGTCTTGAAAGCTAAAAAATAAAAAAAAAGCTTGAATTCTCCCTTTGTCAAATGGGAAATCAAAGAAAAATTACTCTTGCGATGGGCGGCAACACTATATTCTCACATACCATCAACAGGTATCTAGTAAACATCTCAGATCTCCAACAAAAATTTTTCTCCCTTGCTTATGTGCATTTCTGGAAACTAATTTCAGTTTGGCTTACCCACCCTGCACATGCTGATCTGCTCCATGGATGTGTCCTTGCTGTAGACCTCATTTAGAAGATATTGCTATGACTCTTCACTCCCTGGCCACTTGATTAGAACAACTTTATAGTCCAGATTCCTCCAGCCCTAGAGCTCATGCGATTTATTATGACCGTGTTTCTACAGGACAAACTGCTAAGCTTCTGATGGTCTTCCAACATTGCAAAATTAGCCAGAAAACAGCAGATTTGTGCCAGGCTTTGTGTAAAGTTATATGAACTATATCTGCATTATGGTTTAAAGACAACAAACAAATTATAAAACTCTTGGAACTATACTTGAAACAGATATCGTAAACAAAAAGTATAATGATAAAAATATAGTTATTTCAGTTTCAAACTAAGCAACTGAGCCACAGTAAGTTTGAGAGTCATTATTACACTGAAAATCTGCAATGGATGTAAGGTTTGAATCTGACCTTTCAGACCTTACTTGGATTCTCACTTACCCTTTTGGCTGATTATCTACTCTCAGAGTGGTCTATACTCTGCTTCTGAATCAGCACATTACCTCTCTTTATTTTCCTTCCCTTTTCTTATAACCTAGGTGTCTGATTGATTAACCACTCCTTATTTCATGAATGTTGCCAAACTTTCTATTCATCTATAACTCTGTTCTTGTGTTTCTGGATCATTAAGCATGTAAATTAAATTCAATTGCAAATTGAATATATAAGTGTGTATATGCAGAGTCTTGAAAAACAGGGAGGACTTTAATGAGAGAAGATATTCCCACATCTGTAATTCTGACCTACTCAGTCTTTCAGAAAGAAATTGCTCAACAGATTTGAAATTGCATAATTTCAAATAATTTTGACAGCTTTTATAGTCAATTCTTTTTCTCTAACTAAAGTTTTTCTGAAAAAGAAGTGCAATCCTTTCATCCTGTTTCTGGTTGGGAAAGTGTCAACTGCTAGACTAGGATCTTTTTTACTTTAATTTAGGTATTTAAACTTAGGGATCTGAACTAAATAGGCAATATACCTTGCTTTTCCGTGGAAAGAAATACAAGCATTGAGATCCTAGGGTCCAGGCAAGGACTGGGCTTTGCTACTCCTCGTCCTGGACTGAGGGGCTCCTGTCACTGGAAAACCTCAGTGTAACGGCTTCATAGATGCCAATTTTTCCTGAGAATCACTACAAAAACCAGGAAAGGTCAGACAATCAAGTCTACCTTTTCCTCTCTGATGTAGAATGTCCTTTTGACAGAATTGAAACCCATGTCTATTCATGGGGGTGAGAAAGTCACAAAAACTCAGATGGTCCACTTTTGCTTAAACATAAAGAAAAAAACCCACCCAGTTTTGAGGATTTTTGTCCCAGAATGAATTGGCTTTGCAACAACATAGGGCTTTGCCAAGGATGTTTCCTTGCTGGATCAGATTTACATACATTGCTCATTTCTAACACCATATTTCACATGTGGTTCCCTAAATATCAGCTGAACTCTCTGAGTATGGAAATAAATAGGAAAATGAGATCAAAGTCAGCTTCTTTGGGATTAGTGGTGAATAAGGGCTTACTGGCATTTTGGCAAGGAAAGAGGTTTTATCTTTCTAACCTTCTGCATGCAGTGTATCACTCGCCTTCTACATTTTCGGCATTGTTGTTAGGCCATTTTAAATACTGAAGACTAAGTCTGATAAAGTAGAAGTCACTTAGGAGGACCAACTTACTCCAATGTCAAAGTCATAATCTCCATTGCAAGTCTTCTGATAAACACATAAATCCATCATGTTCTGGCCAAAATCCAGCAGCATTAATCATTTACGAGCTGGAAAAATAAATTGCAAAAATTAGTTTATAGTGTGGCTTTTGCTACTTCTCCTTCTCAAGGGCTCTTTATGATCTTATATTAATTGTTTCATATATAGTCACTGTACAATTCTATTCATTGCATCTACTAATATATTTTCTTGGTACATGGTTTATAGTTGACCTGCAAGCAGGCAAGTTTGAGGGTTTGAAATCCATGAGACTCTGGTAATCTTCTTTGTGGCAACTAGACAGAACTGCCCAAAATATGGTTTCTATGTCTTGGGGAAAGAGAACAACAATCACTCTCAAAGAAATTTTAATTTTGGTTTAGTAGTATGTGTAACTCTACAATTTACTGAAAATTTTATGTCAGTAAAAATTTATTGCCAGTAAAGCAGAACATGAGCATGAAAGGTTCATAACAACTGCTACAGTAATTGCATTTTTAAATTAAAGGATGATAATAGACAATTTTTTTGTTTGCAACATTTGTCCAGTAATTACGCCATACTTGTCTCAAATTACAGTCTGCAAGACAGAGTGAAGTTATTCTTGACACCTTATCTAAACTTCATGTAATTTCTCAGTACTGTAGACATCTGCTCATTTCACTGCTGCACACTGCTGCTTCATTTTCTTCTGAAAGATTTGTGGGCACGTGGTCTGCAAAGTGCTCTGGGGGTACTGGCATTTGTGAAAGGTAGTAGCAGCCACTTTCTAATCCCCATTTTTTCCTCAAGATTTTGAAAAGAGCATCATATTTGACCCTATTCGTACTACTTTTTAAGGCAAAATATGCAAGTAGCCTAGAATTAATCTGCAGAGGGGATGTGTATGTCTTTTCTTTTAAAGATATCATTTCACTCAGCTTGCAAACATTCCATTCCAGCTGTCAGTTCTGAAGCATTAAAATCAACAGCCTTGCTTATTTATTGTTCACTATACCTACTAATAGCCTCTTAATTGTTTTTTGGATAGGATATTTTTAGAGGGAACCATTAAGTTTTCACAGGCATTGTCCCAGACTAGAGAATTAATGAGACTTAATTTAGCCATAAACAGCTGACTTTATTTAAACCATTCCAGTTTCTGATATTCATGTGATTAATCTTCACACCCTGTCCTGCTATTCTGCTGTTCTCTGGCTGTGAGATATTTACTGCATCTCCCTAGGGATAGCCATGGTCCACCTGGTCCTGCTGCTCCCTGGATCTCAAGAGGAATGGGGAGCTGGCCCAGGGTGTCGTGCTGAGATTGCCACCAGTGGGTTTTGAGGAGTGATGCTGTATTATTTGCTGTCTGTCCTCATTGCCTCATTGCTTTAGCCCTTTGGTTTGCCTGCTCAGCTACCACTTTTATCAGCTCTGGCACCATATGATCTCCAGACACATTTTTAGGCTTGTTTCAGCAGCCAGAGGGTTCCAGGGACAGACCATGCCAATGGCTGCAGGGACACCCAAGTGTGTTTGTGACCCACCAGCTCTGCAGGCACCCTCTGGATGTCAAATGACTCCTTCTCACAGGCAGGAACTCCAGACACCAGCGTGAGACCTTCTAGTGAATAACAAGTGTATCTTGGGCCTGCTTAAGTTCAGACTAGCTTAAAAACATGTTGCCTGAGAGTGGCCTGTTTGAATTCTACAATGCAAGTGATAAAGGAAGAATATAGCTAGACACACACACACAAAGTGTTCTCAGCTAAGACTTGAAGCCAAGCAAAGTTCATCTGATTGTGCCATGCCGTCAGTCCCTGCTCTAAGATTGATTCCTCTTCCCACCTCCTCCCTCAAAGTTTCCCAAGTTGCTCTGCCAGTTGTTTGTTGGGGTTTTTTTATTGACTTGTATCTTATTAAAAATGGTCAATATTATTATCACTATACATAGTTTCTAATTTTTTCTTCTAGTTCCTCCCTGTATAGACTTTTTGTTCCCCAAAGGAAGATAAACTCAAGTGAAGTCACTTTCTAGGGGCTGTGGAATAGCTGCTTTCCTGTCCTATGCCTTTTTCCTAGGATTTTATTCAGTTAAAAATAAACAAGATAGTTTTGAAGTAGTCACCAGAAGGTGCCAACTGACAGAAATACAACATCCTCAAGGGACCAAATGCCAGCATTTCCCTTCAGGGATTCACTGCTCTGACAGAAGTTGTGAGACATTTCTAAGGAACCAGCTTTTCATAGCTCTGCTGGGTCAAGCATTACACCTTCTCACATCAGGTAGGGAGAAGGGTTTGAGAGCAGAGGTCACACATTCACTTCCTTACTTCTGTTGTATTCAGTGTCTATTCTCTTCGTTCACAGCAGAAAAATCAAACAGCGGACTGGTATGAAGAATGCAGATGAGATCCTCTCAGTCTTTCTTTATTCCTTTCCGGATAAAAACCATCAGCTGCAACTATGTTCAGTAGGAAAGAGAAATGGTCGATCAAGACTAGAAAAGACAAGTAAGGGCATCTCAAGAGATCACTAACCTGGTTTTCTGTAGTAGGAGGAATCTAGGATAAAATTCTTTGCCTTTACATCACATATTTCTAACAAAAAAAGAGGTATTAAAATATTGATTTAGTGTTAGATGCAAGGGCTGGATTGAGGTCTCAGGAGAATAAGGCCCTGTTTCTTACCCCAAAAGCCAATGTGATCCAGTAAAACATAGAGAAAAGTCCATTTCACTGCTTCTAAAGGGTGTATCAGTCCTGTCCTAGGCTGAGCTCTGTTGAAGGTAAAGCAGCCCTCATTTTCACAGCACTGCTGCTCCTAAGCCTGGACAGCTGTGCCACATCACTAATGAATTAAACCAGTTCCCCTCTATCCCATTGGCATACCTATGTCCATGATGGGTTCTGGCTGCCATTTTGGTATCAGATGGAGCATGTGATTTTTTTTTCATGTCCTTAACTCATAGTGCTAGACTGGCAAAACACAACCACCAGGTACTACCTGGTACTATTCATTTACTACACTACATACTATCCGTCTATCCCAAGTGTTGGACTAGATGATCTCCAGAGGTCCCTTCCAACCCCTAACATTCTGTGATTCTGTGATTCTGTGTTGAAGCTTGAGGTGTTGAGATGGACTCTTCACTACAGAGCCACTTGCCTTAGCCACTCACAATTCCACACAAACAAGGGAAGAATCTGAAATTTCCTTTTTGCAAGCAGATGGCAGAATCGGAGAAAAAAAAATAAAAAAAAGAGCTTTAAAAACACACTGAAAGATTAAGCCAGACAGAAGCAAAATCAGGAGGGAGCTTCTTCACCTACAGGCAGTGATTGGAAGTGCAATTCAGAGGTGGTGGTCGAAACTGCTTATTTCTCTCACTCACACATTTTTAAGTCCTTGGTCCTTTCTATGAATAAAATGGCTGTGAATAAGGAAATCCTCGCTAAGACTTTGACTCCCTGTTGGATTTTGACTCTGCACATGGAGAAAATGACCACAGACCCAGTGTTCCCGAAGAAGGTTGGAGATATTATTTTTGCCACACAGGCACTGGAGCAGAAAGTGATACATCATCTATATGGAAAATTTCCATGCAGAGAAAAACGGTGTAGCTGCAAGTACAGTTCAGATGTTGGGAGATAGATACATAAAACCAGTAGCCCTGATTGAGGGGACAAAGCAAGGTGAGGAACATACATTTTGATGTGCTTTTATAGAGGAGGAACAAGTCAGTTTTGATAGATGCCGTGACAGTTATGAAGTCCAAGAATCAAGTAAAATCCAAAGAAAGGACGGAGGTTTTTGATTATAAGAAGTCCTAGGTTCTAATGGTTGCATTTTAGCGTTTAGCATCAAGCATTTTAGAAAGCATAAATGCACTTACCAGAGGATTTAGACCATCATGAGGATGACACCTTCTGAGGAGTATATGCTAACTCACGTCAGAGGGTCTTGAATCCTTCTCAGATGCGTAGGCCAGTGCCAAGCTATCAGCTTGTTGTAATTCCTGCGACAGCTCTCTCTCCTGGAGTCCTGCCATCCTCACATGAACCATGGCAACGCTGTCACCTCAATGCTGTTCTCACAAGGTTATCCTCCCTGACACCCTATGTGTGACACCACAACACAATCCCCTCTTAATGATATTCAAAATCAGCTGCCAACTCCCCTTGGTCTCTCTTGAAGTCACAAATCCAGTAGCTTGTCTGGCTGATTTGCAGGCAGTGCAAAGCTTCTGTCTTGGAAGGACAAAATATGGAAATCTGGATTCCCTCCTCTGCTCTTCCCTCCATCACTTTCATCAAGCTGTTTTTTTCTGGGGATTTGTGAGGAGTCAAGAAAGCATTTAAGCACCATGCTACAGATGCTCAGAGACAGAAGAAGAAAGGTCCCAGGTCTCCTCCTGGCATTACTGACTAACAGGCTTTCCTCAAGGTGAGGAGAACAGGGCAATCTGAATAACTTCAGGTAATAAAGTGACACATTCATTCTCTATCCATCTATTCTTGCAACCTTTAAGATGAATAATAAATAAAAAACAAAGGAAGACTTTGCAGGCTTTGTTAGCAAATGCTTCCCCTTCACCTAATGGCATTATATCTTTACACCTGCTCAGTCAATTTTTAATCAAAAGTAAAAATACTCTCTTTGACTTTTTGTTCAGAATATCAAAGCCAATTTTCAGAGGGCTTAATATCAGTTAAGCACCCAGACTCTGCTGAAAGTTTGTGTACATCACCTATTGAATTGCTTCTATGTATGTCTTCAAAAATCCCAAGATTACATCCAGAGATACATTGTACAATGCAGTGAATTATCTGGATATAAGCAGGAGTGTAATGTTAGTTCAGTGCTTCACCGGGGCTCCTTTATCCTGTTTAGTAATACGCTTTTCTGCTTCTGGTATTTCACCTTGTTTGGTTATGGTATTATTCACTGAAAATAGGCTCTGCAGATAACACGAAACACACACAAAGTAATTTCACTATAATTGACTCTCCTGTCAAAATGATGTAAAAACAGAGTAACTTCATAACCATCGCTAGAGCAAATCCATACTTATTCACTAGTATCAGAATTAGATCTCTTGCATCATTTATGTGAATATACACAAAAAAATCAAAATCCAGAGATCAGAATATGTGTCTATTCATGAATGTAGATTGATTCTGCACATATACACATTAGATCTTACATGTTAATCACTGAAGGTATCACTGTGTGCAGTGTACTATTCCACAGAATAGCAAATGCCTATATTCCAGCACAGAGTTGCCCAAATAATTGTTTCGAGTGCTGTGAGTTCACACCACATCACAGACAGTCATGACAGCATACCTAGATATATTTTCTCCATCATGCATGGACACTGCTGACATGACCTGCCTCAGGATCTGCTGATCCGGGAGATGAAAGAAGTTCTGGAAGACTTTAGCTCTGCTTTTTTTAAATTTTCTTTTTTGTTGGTTTGTTTGTTGGTTTTTTTTAAGATCCAATCCCTTAAATATGGATCAGGAATCTCTTATTTGACTTTATTTACAGTTGTATCTTCACTATAACCAGTAACTCAACTGATAAATGATTCCCAGCAGCAACAAAGTATTGCCAATTTTCTTTCTTTGAGGCTATTTTTTGTTTGTTTGTTGTTGTTTTTTTCTCTTGTTTTGTTTCTGGGTTTGGTTTTGTTGTGGTTTTTTTTTAGCAGAAGGTATTCAGAATCGACTGCAAATTAGGGCAATCAGCCTTGTTCTCAGAAGTTCTTTCATCCATCACTCCTGTTCTTCAAGTGGTCATTATTCAATTTCTTAAAAAGATTCAATGGAGAATTTTTAAGAGAAAAATGCAATTACTTCTACACATGCTTTTGTTCATTTATCCACCAGTACACAATAGTCACCCTGGCTCTACCAAACTTGTAAACCAGAACTTTTCAAAGCTTAGGGTTTAGAGGTTTTCTAGCAAGTCTCCTGCAATACTAAACCAGCTTTTCTAAACTTCCATTTTGATCACTCTGCATGAGAAGTTTCCAAATTCTTTTCATCTGTAAGCTCCTAAAAATGTTCAGATGGAAATGTGGCCCCCTGTGGACACAAATTTCAGTCTACAGATGGGAAGCTTTTGTTTTTCCAAGTTATTTTCCATGGGCTTGAAAAACTTAATCCTTAGATCGGCAGGGTTCCATGGACCACAGCTTGAAAACCTCCAGAGTAATTCACATAAATGTTACTGTCTATTTGGCATGCAGGAATAGGTGGTGCTCTGCAGAAGAAATAGGTTCCATAGCTTACATTTCTACTGTAGAACTGTGTAAATTATAAACAGGATCATAAAAAAATTCCAGTATGACACATCCATAGAAAAGGCAACAGAGATCAAACTTGTGCCAGCTAGACTAATGTCTCAGCCTTGAAGTTATTCCTACAGAAAATCAAAAGGACAGGATTTCCCTGGCATCTTCACGACATCATTGTATGGCGAGCTTCAGAGAGGAAAAGGTTATTTCCCTGAAAAAAATACTCACATAAGAATATTTTTACAAATATGGCTTCCACACAGAGAAAATTTAGAAATGCTTAGAACTGATTCAAAGGGGAACTAATTGGGAAAATTCCAGAAAGAAATTGTCCCTCCTTCACTAAAAATTAAAAATTTTGACTTTTTAAAAGGTGCCAATTTTGACCATCTGTATAATTGTTTGAAAACAGAGATTTCCAACAAATATTCAAAAAAACCTCACCCTACCTGCATTGATTTCTAAAATTTCATAGGTGATAAAATATGAGAAAGAAAAAACAAATAAAGATATGAAGCTTATTGTCCCATCCTACTTGTTACTGAGGAGTCATATGACCCTGTCAGGAGAAGGGTAATAAACTGGTGATGTCCAAAAGCTCACCTGAAATTAGCAGAAACTCCCATTTCTCAGAACTCAATAACACCAGTGTCACCTTCTATTTGGATTACTGGAGTTCTAACTTACAGCTCAGAAAACCATCAGCTGGAAGACATGGAGCAAGCATCCCCAGGATGACACTACTTTTCAGCCTCACCAGGAAGGTGTGGGAAGGATAAACACAGAATGATTTTTGATGTCCTCAGAGCCTACAGTTGTGGGGTCACACAAGTTAGATTCATAGAGTGGCTCAATTTCTCCAAAATATGATGTATATTCTGCATCCTTACATTTTCCTCTTTCATGTTCCCTCACAGACTAACCCCACACTTAGCACATCTTTATTCCCAAGAATGAGCCTTCCTGCAAATGCTCAACCCTAGACTGGGACTGTTCTTGTGGCCGCTTCTCGAAGAGCCCTCACAGCTCTGGTGCTTCCTCATTCACCGTTCAAGGGTGTCACATCTCTGAAGGAAAAACACAACAGGTCTAGGATACAAATGACACATCTAACAGCCCTGAAAGCTTTCTCTGGTTTCCTCCATCCCTGTTCATTATTTGAAACACATCATTTGTTCCCTTTCAGAATTAACCTATGTTAATCTGTCGGTCATCTTCAATCCTGTCCTGTGTTGTAACTCCTTTCCAACATTTCATTTAATCAATATTCCCTCCAGACACACTAAGTGCAGTTCTTTTTATAAATAAATCATTTGCTCTCACCCAGGAGATCTGACATTCAGACAAACTAAACATCCCTTTTCATCGCAATAATTTAAGGGATCTGCATGCCTTATCAAAGACTAATATATCAGGCACTGTCAACAAGACACCTTCCTTGTTCTTCAGTGAGTATATAAAGTACATTCCCTGCCTGGCAGAAGTGCTCTGTTGAGAGCCACAGAAACTCAAAAATCTCTTGAACTTGAAAAGACTCCCAGGCCAGAAGTAGCAGTTGTGATCATCTGCCCCAACCTGCTGCTCAACAAAAAGAGAAAATCAGCCAGAATACCCACAACCAGACAGAGCCTCATAACTGAGCTCATGTAAAACTTGCAAGACTTAAGATTCCCTTTATCTTCAGATAAATTTTCAACTATCCTCCCTGATGAGCTTACTTTTTTCATTTAACCAGGAATTTATGTCTCCAGCTTCCAGTCACTACATATTACCTGTCCTCCACTAGTGCTGCCTTTGTTCTCAGAAAGTAGCTTTCCCATTTCAACTCTGAGCACGTCACCTCTGACCTCTTTTTCTTGAAAAGTTTAAGCTTGAGACAGGCTTTTTTTGCTTGTGTTTCTGTACAAGCTGTCTTTGGAATAATGTTTCTGAATGCTGGATATCAGAGTGAGAACAAACTCCACCTACACAGACATTCCCCGCAGAGTTTTTCTGATCTCTTTCCCCTCTACTGCAAATGTGACCTCCAGGGCACAGCCCTCTGATCCTTCAGCCCTTTCTCTGGTGTGGATGGACACCAGCTCTGCACGACTGTGTCAGGGGAAGCTGAGATCTGCAGCAGCTTCTGAGGACAAACTTTGAGGCTAGTCCACTGAGGATAACAAAAAAAAAAGCCGGAACTTATGACCCACTCAGCAGACTTTAGATCCAAACTTTGCAGGCTGGATTGATGTTCATGGCCTTGTCTTTAAGGCAAGGTTTCCAGGAAGGAGAACCCATTAGTGCTGATCAGAGCTGTTTTCTGTACACAGTGCTACTGGGGAAGAAAAATGAAACCATTTGTCCTTTTAGACACTGGTATCCAGAGTAGTACCTCTTACTTACAAAAATGACTTACAAAGTGCTGGGAAATTCTTCCTGTCTCCTCATCACTCCCCCTGCCTGGGTGCACTTCATCTGCTGCAGTAGTATTGAAAAAGGTAACCACAAAACATTATCCAGTCTTTAATAACAATTGATACAAATGGTGAGAAAGGAAGTCAGTACTAATAACTCAGAAGAAACTTCAGTAGATATTAATGGAATGAACTGCATAGGAAGAAGGCTTCTTCATACCTGCTACATAATTTGCTGAAGCCCTAGAGCAAAAGGGTGTATTTTCTTCCAGCACTGCAGGGCTGAAGGCAAATGCTTTCTGGAGACAGAGCAGCTGAACTAGACAAATGAGAAAATTTTGCTGTATCTTCAGCTCCCTCAGCCATCCTACCTCACCTGTGGCCTTTTACTTCATATTTCTTCCGCTGAAAGTAAAGTTCTCACAGTCAATGTCTTGGAAACAGAGACAGGAGAACAAATCACTTTACTAGATGCAACTTTCATCTTTCTCTCTGCTATGAACCAGGGCCAGAAAGTGGCTGATGATCCCAATATGTGGAGACTTTTTTTTTTAGGAAATTATCTGCTCTTAATTGAGACGGAGCCCTTCCATCACAACCAGGCAGTGCAAGGACTGTACAAATAATTTCCATCCATTACTGTTAGGGCAAGAGAGCTGTTGCCATCTAAACTAATAAGGGAATTTTTCACTGTGTCATTTATATAGTAGAAGGAATTGTAAAACAGCTTCATGACAGATAGCTGTACTGCTGGAGTTTCCTTAGCTTTGCACACAAAAGGATCTCAGCCACCATAAAATTAAATTTCTCCACACTGCAATTGTTCAGCAATGAAACAAACCAAATTTTCTGCTAATTGAATGCTCCAAGCTACTTATATATTCATAGCGAGCTGGTGCTTTCAACACTATCATGCTCCAGCTCTGTGGGAGTCTTCCAAACAGCAGTGTCGAATGAGCAGGGTGGGTGTGGGGCTGGCACAGCAACCGAGTCACCCACAGAGCCTTTGGCGTGGGCTGGGAGCACAAGGTGCCACCTTGGTGGTGTTAGGAGCATGGCTCTCCTTCCTCTCCTTGGGAAGCACAGGTCAAGTCAAGCTCCAGCCTGTGCTCTTGGGCACGTTTTCCGGAGATTGCTCTTTTTGCTGTGCAAACCAGGTGACCTAAGCCAGGCCCTCATTCCTCCAGTTCACCAGTGGCTTAAGCTTACTTGTTAGCCTTCTGCACCTTGGAGCATAACTCTTTAGAAATCTCCAACATACTCGGAGGTTTCTAAATGCAGTTCCCCAGTACCTGGCACAAAAAAAAAAAAAAAAAAAGTGCCCTGATCCAAGGCAAGACTGTGCTCCTGTTTCCTTGCTACAGTGGGGATGGTCTCTGGGTTGATGTGAACATCCCACAGAGCAGAGGGATCCTCTCCCACTACTCAGAGTCATGAGGAAAATACTCCTCACAAGTCTGAGAGTCTCTCTCTACATGCTTGATTAGATTTTTCTAATATTTGACAGTTGTGGACACCCTTGCTTTGAAATGATATCCCACTCCTTGAGTCCTTTAACCTATGTTTGTCTGAGTTTCCTAGATTTGCATTCTCCTAAAGAGCTGATGCAACACTTGGTGTTATATCCAAGTGGCCCCAGTGGAATATCAATGCTCTGGTCCTGTTTCCTTTCAGGCTATCCTGGTTTGTTCATCAGTGAATTACCTTTGCAGATGTGTCTTTCAAAAGCAGAAAATTTGACACCTTTCATCTGTTCCATCATGAAAGAACTAGGAGATAATAAACAAAGACAGAAACATAAGGAATACAGCTAGCTCATAGCTATACAGGGGGATTTGCCTATGGCCAGCCAACAGGTAACCAGGGCCACACAACTGCATTCTGCGAATCTAATTCATATTCACTGTTGTCAAATTTTCCACATCAGTGTAAGTTCCAAGAGTTCTTAATATGCCACTTACAGCCCCAGCTACTAGAATTATCCTGTTTAAAAATTTCCAGCTTTCATTTTCTTAAAGTACTTCTCTCATCTCTGTGGTTGCACAGAGAAGCTTCAAGCAAGTATACATTCAACTCAGAATAACATATGTTTAAAAAAGCTTTATAATTTCAATCCTCTTATGATCTCTGAGTAACAGATTTGGTATTTTTTAAAACTTTCATTTGGCCAGATTGGATTTTTTCTATATAGCTGTGAAGCTGTATATATGTGTGCATGTACACGTGTACATACGCATCTTTTAGACACAATCTACCCAAAAGATCATAGAAGAAAATGGAGAAAAACCTACCAGTGATTTCAAGGATTAATTTGGGAAGACACACATCCTAGTTCTCTAAGTTGCCTTGTTAAGAATAGAAGCATTTCACAAATGCCTGAAAGCCCCAGAAAAACAGGCTGCTCAGAAAGCATGTGCTGTCAGATTGAAGCAGAGAAATCTCCAGTTGACTTGCTATGTGAGGAAGCAAAAAGCAAGGGTTAAAGGCTGTTAGAGGCCACAGCATGAGCTTTCTGTCCTTTAATAACTATTTTGGACAATACATTTGAGCCACGTATCTACAGGTACTAAGATACTTAAACATTTTCTGATGCCAGATTCCCAGAAAGATTAATATTGCTCTGGATCTACCCCTGCCTTCTGCATATTGAGAGAATAGGTACCAATATAATGGGGTTCCAGTTTCACCCTTCTGTTCTTGAAACTATACTGCTCCTTGGTCAATGGGTTCTCTGAAGATTAGTTGAGTTCACCAGAATTCAAAACACGGGTCATTTATTAATGATGGAATTGATTTTAGGCACAATATTTCAGGGAAGTGCATTTGGCCATTTTGCAGCCCTTCCTATCAAGGTCAGTTTTATTCTCAATATACAACAGTGAGCTCTGCTGAGATTTGCGTGGGCTGCCGAAAGGGCTCTGCTCATATCAGTCATGCATTAATCCACTGATTAGTTTAGTCACTCACAACATTTTATTTCCACTGCATACCTTCACTATTATCTTTTATACTTCCTGCATTTCAGGAGTATTATGGGGTTCTTTTATTAACACCTATACACTGGGAAGAGATCTAATCTATTGAATTTATTATCTATTGTATTTCTAGTAAACTCTTCTTTGTAATATCCAGGCAGAACCCTGGCGGTAAATCTCCACTGCTGGAAGACATTACAGAACTGTGAAGTATTTTTTATTAAATGTTTTATTTTATTACCAAAACTCTTCAAATGTCCTTAATATATTTTTCAAGCAGTTTTCATTTGGCAGTAAAATGACTTATCCTTGCAAAGCTTTTGTCTTAGAACTTAAACAAGCAAAATATGTATTCACTCCCAGGTATGCAATGTCCTGTGGTTTCCAATAACTGAGATTATCCACATTTTCACTGGTTGCTATGGGGAGGGTCACTGAAACACATTTGTTAGCCTCGGATTTGCACCTGCCAACAGGAAATGAAATATGGCTGAGTCTTGCAAAAGGGTTTCAAGCTTTGGCCAAGATCTTACCTAGAGCATGATCTCTCAGGGGGAAAACTGCAAATGAAGCAAGGACTTGTGCAAAAAGAAACATCACTTGAGCAGTGAAAGCCGAGACACCAAAACCAGTAGCATCTTTCAGCTGCAAGACTCCACAGGTACATTTACTCACTGCAAGCCTGGCTTAGTAGGAAGCTTTTCTCCAGGATATAAAGCAATGCCCAGGAGGGCCTACAGATGCAGAAGTGCAGCTTCACTATGGCCTGACCTACCATGAGGTGTTACACTGTGCCTGCCCGCAGCTATTTGTGGTGTGCAATTTCTCAAGCCTGGTTTTTAATGAACCATCTTAGAAGCCCTTTGAATACTGCAGGCAGAGCTGAGCTGCAAGCCTTGATGAGGTATTCCTCAGGGGGACTAAGGGAAATTATCTGCTGGCAAAGACCTCACCAAATGCAGGAATATCTGCTGGACTCATCATCTTTCTTACCCCACCTGACACCCATTCTGACTGCTGTTTTGCCACAGCGCAGTGTAATACTGTTGTGTTTCTGTAAAGCAAGCTAAAAAATACTGGCATTATTTTACACTGTTCTTGGATTCTTTGGAGTGGAATTGTTTTTCCAGACTGCCTAGACCTTTCAGTTTTATTTAGCACCATTTAGCACACTTAAGGTTTAACCACATCACAAAGGAACCAAGCCTCCTGTATCAATGTCTCTAGTTTTAATAAGCTCTTGGGGCCAGAAATCTTTTTTTTAATATTTGACCAGTATTTGTTATATGATACATGCACTGCGAGACCAAGTCTCTCTACCCTCTTCAATCTTTGGTTTCTTTGTTAGCCAGCACTGTAATTTCTGCTACATCTTCCACCGCTCTTATAACTGACATATTCTATTCTTAAGTGGTAAAAAGAGATTTATTGTCTCTTATAAGGCCTACACGGAGCCAAGAATTTACAGGATGTAAACCCAGGAGTCCCGAGTCTTGTTCCGTCTTAAGCTCCAAGATCACAGTGGTCCAATCCAAGAGACTTCTTCACTATCAGCCTCCCCATGAAGCTGACAGCTGTTCTATGATGTCACATTTTTAACAGGTTTTCTTGCCAGTGTGCTGTCTTCAAGGTTTCAGAAAGAAAGCTCAGGCAACACACTGAGCGAAGGTCTCATCTGTCACCTCCCGGGAGGTTCTATATGGTCCCTGCCTCTCTGCATTCCTCTCCCAGGAGTGCGTAGAGCCAGCACGGTGCCTGTGAAACTCAGCAACAAGCCTCACTTTCAAGTGGTACAACCACTTCTGTAATGTCAGAAGAACCCAATAAATTAGCTTCTGGATAAAGAATAGTTGCTTAGGTTGAACCCCTACAAGGCCAAAGTGATGGTGCTCAGGAGTAGGTCACACTCCAGAGACACAGCCAAGAGAGTTTCTCATTTTTCGCTTACAAAGCTCATAGCCCACATGGGTCAGAGTACCAAGAAGCACTGGGGTCTAGCAGGACTCCCTGCTAAGGGCAATGAGAAGAAATACCTGATTTCTGACTCGTGTTTTTCACTCCATCTTCCTGTCCTCTTAGGTGAGAATCTAAGAAAATATTAATTCCCAGGAGAGGATTCACCATAGAAGCTGGGACCTCCCCCATTTTTAAGGTCTGATCTGCAACTCCTTCCTGCGTCCTGGTACTTCCCACTACAACACTGTAGCTCCAGTCAAGCCATACCCTACCAACAAGCAGTGAATTGGGAGACAGTACCTGCCATGGGAAGCATAAAATCCAATTGCAGGTTCACCCCTGCCACGTGTCCTGGCATAAGGAGATGCAGGCATGAATGAGTGATGGCAACTGAACACCCCATTTTCCATCAGGGCTATAAATGTTAGTTGTCCCTTGCAAGCCAGTTTACTGAAGCCATCTCTTACAGGCTGTAGCCACAGCCCAAAGTGACTGTGACGTGTGGGTGCTAGCTGGTGAGGTGCATAGCTGTCTGCCCAGTCCACGAATTGGGCAGCCCTGAGCACACCAAAGCTGGCAACAGGTCTCCTTCCCTGTCATCACTTCGAAATGGAGGTCCTCATTTTTAAAAAAATCCATAGATCAGGCCGTGGCTATATCAACACCTGGATTTCTCTGGGAAACACACCCTGCACATTCACGGCGTCTCTGCTGCCGTAGGACAGCACAGAGCCCAAGGGCCCCAGCACAGTCTGTGGGAGCTGGGGAGAAAGGATTGTCCAGCCAGAGGGGCGGGTGGGGACTGACCCCCAGAGAAGACCAGCTCCCCTGGGTGGCTTTCCCATGTGAAAAAACTTTTCCTGAAATGTATCAGTTACAGTCCAAACAGAGTTTCTGTCTAGTCTCCCCACCAGAAAAGCCCTGATTTTAACAAAGCCTTGAAAATAGAGAGAGAAAAGAGCTGGACACATCAAAGGCTGCTATTATTACAGCTTTTATGTGACAGGCACAGAAAAAGGTGTCTGTTTAAATTTCTAAGACAGACAGACAATGATAAGTAGCAGATGGATAGACAGGCTTCCACTGGGAAGAGAACGATGAATTTCATTTTCTTACAGCACCATCTCCTGCAGAAGGGGAATGATACTGCAGTGTGTGTGCCAAGTTCCCTTCACTGGAACGGATCCTGCACAGACCGGACTCTCACACACAGCACATATCTTTATATACCGAGCAGGAAAGAAAAGGGCTGACTTACAGCTTTTGTCTTCAAAATAAATTCCCAGTAAAAATCTAACAGGAAAAAGAAGATTGTCCCACTTTTTTGTGGTGCCAGGAGATGCTTCGATATAACCAAGTCACTTCATGGGTTTGTGCAGAAATTGCTTTTCTCGTCACTGAAGCACGAACACCCACTGAGCAAAAGTTGGTGAGCACCGAGCGGCAGTGCCGGAGGCATCACCCGAAAGGGGACACCCCCCAGCTCCCTGTCCCCAGGCTGCCCTGCCAGCGCAGGGCTGGGGTTCCCACAGCCCATCCCGGTCCTCTTAGCTGGGGAGAAGCCCCGGGGCTGCAGCCCCGCGGTGTGCCAGCGGTCCCCTCTCTGTCACAGCAGCCATCCCTTCTGTCCCCTTCCTCCCTGCGCAGTCACATCCAGCCACCCACAGGCAAGGTGAGATGTGCGAGACACAGGGAAAAGGTGGAGGGAGGAGGCTCGCTTGAGTTGTCTCAGGGACTGCAAGGCCTTTTAAACGATATTGCCACTTTGAAAATGTGTTTAGAGGCTTTCAGTGGTAAAATTTAGTCTAAGCTCACTGCTCTTGCTCTCTCTGAAATAATGTGTGTACATACACATAAATATCTCCCGGCTGCAGCCAACCCCATCCATCCCCATCCTGGGGCTCCCTATTAGCTCCCATGTCCTGGCATCCGGCCTAAGACCTTTAAAGCAATGCGTTTGGGAATGATTGGTGGTTTCACTATAAGAAAAATTATTTTCTAGGCTAGGGGAAACAACCCAGAAATGAAGACTAACATAATCCACCTTTGCCTGCATTTCAGCTTCAGGTTGTTTCCAAAATGAAATACTTGCAGACTACATAGGTGGTGAGTACTACTGACCAGTGTCTGATCTGGAGAGCACATCTCATCGTGGCCAGCTAGACTGTTCTGTTGAGGCTCTGCCTTCTCATATAAAAGCCCTTAAAGTACAAGGGTTTCTTTCCCATGCATTTCATGCTGTTAGCATCCAAATCACCTGTGACTCATTTCAAACCTGAGAATCAAATCCACCTCCCACTGTAGCCTTTAACAATGCCACTGACTGCCCCCAGCACTGGAAAGGCATCCTAAATCTCAGTACTTAGGTTCAGCTACATATCCACCCTGTGGCTCTCAGGTTTTCCCTATCGTTTAAAAAATAAGCAATAAAAACAAAAAAGGAGAGAACGGTCCTCAGTGCAAACTTTTAACTCCTTCAGCTCTGGAAAGTAATTTAATATTAAGGCAATTGATTCTGATAAACCCAAAAATGCAGAAGTGTGTAAGGCTGAAAGCAAGATGTGGGAGGGCACAGAGGTAAGGGAATTAACATGGAGCGCCACTTGAACTCTTTTGCAGCCTGTTCCAGGAATGGCACTTCTGATTAATCCCCTTCCTTCCAGACAGAGGTCTAGCCCTTCTTTTCAAGCCCCCAGATCAACACACACCACAGTATTTGAAATTTGCGTCCCACTATCTACCCTGGCCAGCCTGGTAATGGTAGCTCTTACTCCTCATTCACACTACTGGAGTTAACAGGATGCTTTCTACAGGGACTACTTACAGGAAGTGCGCAAGGTAAGAAAGTCTGACCTTGGAGATGCACTTACAACACTGTCATCTCACAATATGACACACCAGGGCATTGACTTGAAAGGCTCTTACCACATCACTGTGGTCTCTGAGCAGCCCAGAGCTGGACCCAGAGATCTTTGCTTGTACCATTTGCAGGGAGAATGGCGCAGGCCTTTGCTTAGTGCACTCAGCTCTCTGCAGACACATTTCAGTCTCCACCTGCAGAGGCAATCTTACTTACGACATCTGGTGACCCACCGCTGTGATCTGCTCCACTCCAGTGATAGCTTAAATGCACCACAGTTTAATTACCAACAGAAATATTGCTCCTTAAGCAATCAAAGCCATCTCTTAAGCTTCTGATGGTAGGAACTGCTCTGGTTTGCAACAGAGTTGAGTACTCTACATGCATGTCCTTTGAGCACAACATGTCCTACTTCCTATGTCTTTGTCCACATTCCCACAGACACCTTCCTACAAGCAACAAATATCAACATCAAAAACAATGGAATTTCCATAGCTGCTTAAAAATGTTTGCTCTTCTTTCCCTTCACACATTGCCTGATCATTTGCTCCCACTTTTGCTTTGTAATAAAGAGAAAAAGGACAAGGTTAAAGAAATGAGATGTGAAGAGTGACCTTCCTTATAAACTCCATAGGCAGAAATGAGACTGAGCTGTAAATTAGAAAATGCCTGGCAGAGCTGCCCTCCCAGGTCATCTGGAATCACAAGGGAGGAATTACAGCTATCACCATGGCAATTCTGTATTTTACATTGACCTCGAGGTACTACTGAGTGTATACTGCTAGAAATGAAAATGGGTTTGGACGAAGTTAAACCATACGTGTTGTCACTGATTATCCTCCTAAAGGGACTCTAAGTTCACTGGGAAAAAAATCTGCATTCTTTGAGTGGCAGGGTTCCCTAAGGACAAGAGTGCCTGGATCCTCCCAGCAGCTCTCACTAGAAGGACAGAGGATTTTGGTGTAACTCCGCAACTGAATTCCTCTACAACACATCCACCACCAGCCAGTTTTAGGTGCCAGCTTATGTGCGTCGCACTTTCATGCATAGCAACAATTTTCATAAAGGAGTTGGAAAACGTTAACTGAAGTTGCAAATACCGTTTGACTTCTGGAGGGTTTTTTAATTTTCTTGCTCATTACAACAAAGATCTTTAAACTTGCAAGTTGAAGCCATTTGTCTTCATGATGCCAGCTGCTGACCACAGGAAAAAGGTCACTGCTATTACCAGTAACAGCATCCCAGAAGGTCGTCCTCTCTTAGTATTTTTCCTCCTTCATTCTCTTCTTCAACAGAAGGTCAAGCATCACCTCTCCTCCCGAGAGGAGAGACTGCTAACATTTCCTCTTTGCATAAAGAACTGTTAATGGAAATGGCAGTAAATGACCCTTCATGTTCTCATACAGGGAGTTACAGAGAGCAAAGACCATCCACCTGTCTGGGCTCCTGTGAGGAGACATGAGATAAGGGAGAGAAGTTTTCTGCTTCACATAAACCTCAATTTTAAATCCATGTCATTACCAAAAGTCATGGTCCAAGGCACCTCCATTCCTAGCTTGGAGGAGATGCTGTTGGAGTCATTTGTGTGAGGTTTTTAGCAATGGCATATGAGCATTTGACTGCTCTGGACAAAACTGCTGCGCTACATACTCTCATGGACCCTAACAAGAACATAAAGAACTTATGGTCTCAATATAAAGGACAAAGTCTGAGTGGCAAAACCCAAATCGAATGGTTGACTGAAATCACACGATAATGCCATGCTACAGCAGGACACAGTCATATCAACTTATTAGCTGCATTGCTGGCTAAGCCTGGGACACGCTGCTACTTCTCAAACTAGCAAAGCTTGTCACCTTTTCTGGACTTAGACCTACAACAGAGTGGGCATGAGACTGAACAGTCCCTGCCTGTGCAATGAGACACAGAATAGGATTTTCGTGTTGATCTAACACAAGGATGATACAGAAATGTAGGGAGCAAAAATGGAAAGTGATTAAGATGAGCTCTATCCTGTCCCTGTTTCTTTTTTCAGCCACATTCTGAAGTTAACAGTTAACAGAAGACAAACTCAAGCACATGGTGGATTGAAGTGGAGGTACAAGTTTTTTAAGTCTTTAACAAAGAGCAGTGATGGCAGTGTGGTACAGGTGCCAGCTGTGTTAATTAATTTCCTTCTCTCTCAGATGTTAGTGTATGCCACAGACTGGCAATACAACATATTTGAAACCTCATGTCACTGTTCATTGTATTTGTTAAGCAAAGCTGGTGGCTTTCCCTCATATTTTGTCACCTCATTTTTGTTATTATAAGGCATTTCATTTGCAAAGTATATGGCATGAAACGAGATCCACATGTACTTAGATGAAGGCATATTTAAATAGGTATGTTTAAATAGCATCTAAGTAGGCGACAGGTTGTGTTTAACATGTTTAATAGGCTATTTGATTTTTTATCAAGTTCAGTACTTAATCAAGTGGGTTGCTTGGCAGATACGGAATGAGTGTCCCCAAGGCAACAGAAGTCAGGCAGAAGGCAGAAAAATTGCCTTTTCTGTTGCTTCTGTGGTGATAAAATTGCACACAGATTTTTCACATGCACATCAGCCATTCAAGCAAATCAGGAACCTCATCCATCCTAACATGGTTTGTTCAGTTATTTTATTTATTTACTTTCTATGTGGCAAGTCATTTGGGAAGTCAGCCTGTAACCACATCAACTGGCTACATGTCCCACAGCCCTAATGCTGGTACCTGCTCCTGTCCCAGCATGATGCAGCCTTCTGGAGTGTCACCAGTCCTCTCAGCTTCAGCACTGCTCTGCTACAGCTAAGGATGCTGAGACAGAAAGTAAGTATTGCTTCTGCTTTTCCAATTTACATATTTTTCTGATGGAGAAGCTGTTCTGCAAGGCATTTGCACACTGCCTTCACTCAGAAAGAGTAGACTCAAATATTGAAAAGTGATAAGGCTGTTAGGATCTGTGTATCTCCTGTCATACATGACTCCCCCAGATTTCAGCTCATCAGGAATTACACCATCATGTATTAATGCAATCTACCCATTGTTTCACCAGAAGTGTTTGCAGACTTATCAATTACTTTCATGAACATCTACCAGAGCACTGAAAATAGCATCATAGAGTAGTTTTGGTTGGAAGAGACCTTCAAGATCATCGAGTCCAACCTTTGTCCCAGCCCTATCAATACCACTAAACCATGTCCCTCAGCACGACATCTACCTGTCTTTTAAACACCTCCAGGGATTGTCACTCAACCACCTCCCTGGGCAGGCTGTTCCAATGCCTGACAACCCTTTCAGTAAAGAAATTCTTCCTAATATCCAACCTGAGCCTCCCCTGGTGCAATTTGGATCCATTTCCCCTCGTCCTATCACTCACCACTAGGGAGAACAGACCAATCCTCGTCTCTCTACAGCCTCCTTTCAGGTGGTTGCAGAGAATGATAAGGTCTCCCCCTCAGTCTCCTCTTCTCCAGGCTAAACAGCCCCAGAGCCCTCAGCTGTTCCTGGGACGCCACAGGCCCCAAATCCTTTCCCAGCTTGGCGGCTGCCTCTGTACCCTCTCCAGCACCTCGGTGTCCCTCTTGTAGCGAGGGGCCCAAAACTGGACACAGTGCTTGAGGTGAGGCCTCACCAAGGCTGAGTCCAGGGACATGATCACCTCCCTGCTCCTGCTGACAGCACCATTCCTGATCCAGGGCAGGAAGCCGTTGGCCTTCTTGCCCCCCTGGGCACACTGCTGGCTCATGTGTCCTCAACACTCCCAGGTCCCTCTCTGCCTGGCAGCTCTCCAGCCACTCCTCCCCAAGCCTGTGGCGCTGCTGGGAGCTTTGTGGCCAAAGTGTAGGACCCGGCATTTGGCCTTATTGAAACTCATGTAATTAATGTGGAACTTCAGAAAATCGGCTTCTGATCATCACCAGCAAGTGAACAGTGAATGCAGCTTTAAATAGATGGCTCATTTGTAGAGTGAAAACTATAAGTGATCACTGACTAGCAAAAATTACACTTTCCTTTCATCTCCTTTTCCTGACCCTTTTCAGAATTCTTTGAGACAGGACTATTACATGAAGATTAAATGAGTGTAGGGGAAGACTAACTTAGATCTGCTTTTCAGAAATAGGGGAATTAAAGGTTATTGGACATTGGTACACACTCAGGTCTCCTGAGAAGCTGTTTGTTAGATATTTCATCACCTCCACCTGTCTAAGAGTGGATGACCTTGTGATATTACAGTTTCTCATTCTGTACTTTGTTGATATATTTTTCTTTCTTTAGGAGAAGAGTGCTGTGGTTAGGAGAAGAGTGCTGTGGGAGAATAAAAACTTTCCTGGTGATTTTCAGTATATACCATGACAACAGAGTTTGATAATAACTTTCCTGGTGATTTTCAGTATATACCATGACAATAGAGTTTGATAATTCCTCCTTTTTTCCCTCTTTTTTCCTTCTGGGCTCCCTATGCCATACTCAGAAAGGACTTTCCAATCAGTTCCCAGTCCTTTATTTCCCTGACATCCCACATTCAGTGACAGAGCTGCGACCTCTAAGCTGAGGAAGAGGTAGGAAGTAGGATATTTTGACTTACTAACCAAAGAGTAAATTTTCTGTGAACAGCCTAATTTCTTTTTCTTTGTGTCTGAGAAACCAATGAGTCTTCAGTTGTGTTTACTTCCATGAATCTTTGTGGATCGATGTAGGTTTCCTCCTGCTTTCCTTGAGATTGCTTTGAGGGCTTATACTAAAAATAATGAGGCTTTTAAAAAATAACTTTCAAACTACCTGAACTCATCCATTTCAGACACTTAGCTAACTGTGTTCCTTTGATCTCCTCTCACTGGGAGTGGAGGTGAATTTGAAAGACAATGTAACTGTTAAAAAAAAGTGCTTTTCTCTGAGGCCAACTCACTTTTTGCTAAACTTTCTGAAGAAATAGCCTCTAAAACAGCACATGAGATCCTGAGCTTCCTGCCTCACTCAGGGAATTCTGGTTTTATAGCTGCCTTATAAATACTTTTTCTTATTTTAAAACGTGTGAAAGACACCAAAGAGACACAGTCAGTCACAGTCCCTGTGACAGAAATACAATTAGTAAACCAAACTTTTCCATGGACTAAAACAAGAACTCCACGGCACCTTGGTCACTCAGGGTGCTAGCAGAGAACCAGACCCCGTCTCGGCACTGCCACGTGGCCCTGGATGAGCCATTCCCCTTCCTGTACCTTGGTTTTACCTGCTCAACGCAGATTACTGTACCTCTCTATTTCAGGGAGATATCTATATAGGAAATTTATAGAAAGGTTTGGCAATAAGCTCTACCATCAAGGGACCTTCACACAGGGTGAACATCCCTCTCTGCAGGGCCTGGCTATGTAGCTTTTCTTTGCCTATGTGCACCTCCCTTGGGATGCTGATCCCTACACTTGCTTGCAGGCTTTGATCCCACCATCATTCCTCCTCTCCAGGCTTTACCTTCCTTCCCCGTCACACAGAAAGGGCTTAGAAAAAGAGACAGCGCCTCTCTTAAAGCTGCAATTCGGCCTGGAGCTCTCTCTGAAGCAAGAGAGTGACAGAAAAGTGCTGAGGTCCCTTGGCCAAGGTCTCCCCTTCCTGCTCAGAACCTACCGTGCAGGAGGGCTGTCAGACGGCATCACTTTCCTCCTTCCTCTTGCCCCCACCTCTAGCCCTCAGTTCCCATTACACCATGAAATATCCCTCCAGGCATGGAGGCAGGTGATGCTGCGCCACAAGACAGAGCAGTGCTTTGCTTTGCTTTGTTTGTTTTATTGCTCAGAGCCTCCAACACCTTGGAAATACAGTTCGTAGAGCTGCCCTTGGAAGGTGAATTGGGCAGAGCTGCTGTTTGCTAGTACCTGTTGTGAAGGCACCTCTCTCAGTCTAAATCGTTAGACAGTTTAAGAGCTATTGGACATCAGGCCAGGTTTTGGCAGGATTGCTGCTGCTCAGGCCGTAATCTCTCTGCCTCTCATTTATTCTCATTTGCTCCAGCGAGCAGCGCTCATGACAACTCTGTGGCAGCACATCCTTCAAAGGACGGCAGCCAAATAAACAAACTGGACTACCAGATATTTCGACAGGTCTCAGCCAAGGAAGGAAAGCACTCGAGTCCTTATAAATGCTTCTTTAATCCCCAGGGAAGCAAAGGGAAGGTAAAACTACCTCCATCCCTAAAAAACTGAACCCTTGGAGGTAGCTGGTATCTTAAAGGGGAGCCAGTATGCTTGAGACTGCCTGAGGAGAAAGAAGTAGAGCAGGGCAAGCAAGGGTGAACACTGAGCAAATGGAGACATTGCAAGAAAAGGGGGAAAAGTGAAAGAGTTAAGTAACAAGAGAAATTTCCTTTTCCAGCCCAGCTGTTAGACCAGAGTGAGACAAAGAGAGAAGAAGCAGGACCGCTGGATAGTTACGTGAACAAGCACTAGACTCCGAGCTGCTAGTGAGGCACATCCAGGCACTCCTCAGAATTTATTATAGCTGCAAATTCTGCAATTAAAGTGTGAGGCTCCCCCAGTGAAAGCTACCGTCCCCCTCTGCCATGATTTAAACTACAAAAACCTCTTCAAGCAGGTATGATCGTTGTCTGAGGAGAGTGTTCGCACAGTTATGTCACAGCATTCACTCTTGCTGCTGCAGGATTCCTCTCTTCCCTACCTGGGCTATTTGTGGTCATCTTAATAACACAGTGCAGAAATTAGACATTGTGGTTTTGCAATAAAACCTGTGCCCAATTGCCAAGCAGATTTAGCCTTTGTATGAAGGTAACCAAAGCTCTACAAATTCTTAGGTGAAGAATAAGTCCTTTTTACAGCAAAGCAAGGAGGCTCACAGATATTTGTTCCAGTTTAATTAGATTCCAAAAGTGGTTTTAAATGAGTGTTAAGCCTCCAAACTGCTGGGGAAGCCCAACATTGTACCTCTGTGCCATGTGATGATAAATAACCTTAATGTCTGTTCCTCCACACAGAGTTCCTATTTTCCCAGGGCCAAGCGAACAGTGTATTTATGTTATTGATTGAAAAAACAGTTTAGTCTGTCACTTGGTTTTAAAGGATCTGCCTGAGAGCAATCAATCCCGTTCAGGTCCATCTCCCAGCCAGCACGTGACTGCCAGTCACCGCAGCTACACCTCCCTCCCGGGAGAGATGGAGACCTTTAAGACAGCGATGCAGATTTAGGCACTTGTCCAGACCACTCCATTACTTTCTTCAGATCACAGTCGAGCTTTGCGTGATCTTCATTACACACCAGGGAGAAAAATTATGTTGAAAAGAGAAACAAAGGACTAGTTCCTTCCCTTCAGAAGCACCCTCTGTGCAGACAGAGCACAGCTCACAGGTATCTCGTGGTGCTGATGGGAAGAGCTGCAGAGCTGCACTCTTGTGCTTCCAGACACATCTCAGAAGAGGGATTTTGACGGGGCTGGGGGATACCAGCCTACTATTCTCTCCATTTCATTACCTAATCATCCCTGACTGTGCAGTAATGGTATAAAGAGTTTGGGGGCTGACTTAATTTGCCAGAGATTTCATCTGAGTAGCTGTACGAACAGGGCAGCGATTTCTGTTACGTGACACAGCAGCAGCTGCTGAGCCCCAGCTCTGAGATGGCTCTAAATCAAAAGAAATATGAGGCACTCGTTTACATCAGTTGCATTTTGCTTTGGAAAGAAAATTAATTCAACTAATACAATAGGACAAATCCCCCTGACACATACACAGAAACAGCTGCCTAGGAAAAAAGGGAAACTGTGCAGTATTGTGAAGGAATAGGAAGTATTTCCATAGGTTGGCAAGGCTAGTCTGTCATTCTTTAAAAACAAGTCAGATTAAGTCATTCTGGTACAAGTCCCTTATATTCTAGGTAATCAAAGCAACTGGCTTTATATTACTGTTCTGACCTTCAAGATGACTCACATAGATGTATGTGTGCACCTTTAGGATCTATTTCTCAACAAGTTACACTTGCCTAGTTTAAGTGCTGATTTGTGCAGCACCTGCAAGCAAAGATAAGTGAGTTAATTCCTTCTCTTGAACATAAAAGGCAGCTACTGCCAGCCTTAGAGAGATGCGTCTGAGCACAAGTGTCATCCCAGTGTTCTGAATTGGGCAATTCGGGTAAATTGTCCTTGGTCCTCAAGCTGCAACCTCCACTGAGAGCAGGGGTGCTAAATCCTGTCTCTCCTCACCACTAGCCCTCAAAACTCTTTGCAGAGGTCTTCAGGATAACGCATTTCACTTTGAGAGTGGAAATCGAGGCACAGAAGCAATGTACCCACAGATATCCAACAATAAGGTGAGGAGCATTGATCTCAGTTAATAGTCTTCAGTACACTATGCAAGACCTGCTCAAGACAGTGAACTCAGAGTGACAGGTATTAATTCAGCCCTGCTGACTTTTCTGTTCTTATTCTTCTGTCCCCCCTGAATCCCTCAACCAAGCCAATATCACTCCTCCCTCAGTTCCCTCTCCACCTTGAGTAGATCAGAAAGAAAAAAAGATGTATTCCTTTGGGCAGAAAAAGACAGGAAGAAAACAATGTTGTCTTATTGAGTTTGGAGCTGTTCAGCCTTTATTTATCTGAAATTTTTACATTTTTTAAAAAAATATTTTCAGTTTCTGGGAAAGCCAGCCCTCATGAAAATACCCTCAAGAGAATCAGCACAGGTTGAAGTGTCACCTCCAGAACTGGGGTGGATGAGGGAGAGTCCAGCTCCCTGTACAGGATAGAGCAGAGAACTCAGGCTTTTGAGAGGGATAAAGGAGGAGCTGTGGTGTTTGAGACCAGTCAGCTTCCACCAGACCACACAAAAATAACAGAGCAATAGGAGATGGGTAACACCCTACTCAGATTTGCTGAAACTGAATCACTTCATTCTGATTTCTTTTTAAAGGAACAGTAATAAGTCTTGTGAGTAAAAGAAGCACAAATATCAACGAATCTTGACTTTCAGAAGTGTACATTGCTTTTCTGTTGGTGCTGCCATAGACAAGCTAAGGAAACATGAACAGGTAGAGCTGTGATAAGGCGGAAGAGGCTGAAAAAAGTAGACTCCAGCAGTAATTTCCAAAGGCTTGATGGTGACTCCAAAGACATTATCTACTGATGTAATCCTGTCTCTTTGGCTGCTGCTGGAGATTTCCAGTGCAGAAGGAGATAGAGAAGGTACAAACATGCTTACTAGATCTGCAGATACTGCTAAGCCTGGGAAGAGATGCTCAGCATGATGTAGGACAGAAACTCAAAACAATCCTGACAAACTACTGGAAGACTTAAACGATGTAATTCAATAAAGGACAAGTAAACCATGCCTGAATTTCATTGGGAATAATTCACTGACATCAAGACAAACCGGAGAGACAAAGGCCAGACAGCAGAGCTGAAGCAGGTAGAATCATGAGTCAGGGAGGTTGGACAACTGCTCTAGAGCCAAAAGGGCAGGCACTGTCCAGGGCTGCAGAAAGCCCCCTGCTTGTCAAAAGACACAGTTAGAAAGTTTTCTTCTTTACTCAGCTCTGCCAGAGTTTTGTGTCCAGTTCTGGAATCACAGCTCAGAGATATATAGGTGAATTGCAGACAAAAAAAGGTCAGAGGTATAGAAAATTCAGTGTACTCGGAAAGGGTGAGACATAAGGGCTTGGAAAAAAATGAAGGGAAACACTTCATGCTCTGCAAACAAAAGGTTGCTACAGAAAAGGAGTTATCACTTCTGTGGAGGTCTGGGCAAGAGGCAATAGGCTTGGCTGCAGTAGAGGAAATTCAGAAACTACTTTTAATATTTAACCAAGCCAAACAGACAGAGAAGAACTTGTCTTGCTCTTGTGTGAGATCTGGATTCTCCAGTCATAGAAATCTTCTAAGAACAGCTTAGAAAAGTATCTGTCAGGGGCACAGCAAGGTGAGTCAATCCTGCCTTTAAACAGGAAGAAAGGCATAAGCTCATGGCCTTTCCAACCCAATTTTCTGCAGCTCCTGTGAATTCTATTGTTAGTACTTGCCTCACTAAAATGGAACAGTTTCTCATCTTCCTTGAACATACTTTGCCAAAGACAGAGAAAAGAAAAAAGGCATTTTAATTGGAATCTTCTCCATTCACCTCCCATCCATCTCCCACAGAACAGAAAACCAGACAAGTCATCTCTTCCTAACCACATTCTCCCATGAGGCTTTTGCAGAGAGGAAAGAACCCAAATCCATTAAAAAAGCAATATTGCTTTTTTATTGAAATGAAAATAACTAAAAAAGTTCTTTTCCCTATTGAAAAATAAAGAGGTGAAGGGAGAAGCAGGAGACAGGCTTTATGGAGGCATTTATCTTTGAATTCATCAAGATACTAGTGATGCTAACTTTGGGGAAGGACATGATCCTGTGTACTTAACAACCCACAGCAACACTGCAAATTGCTGAAAGCTTTGAAGTATAGCAGACTTCTGTAACCAGTGGAAACTCTGGTGTGGATGTGGGGTGGATTTAGATAAGCAGAAAGTAATTTCTTTCTCAGGTAAATTTAGCTCAGGTATTTCTGAAGGCTACAAAATTGTGTTCAGAAAAAATGTCACAAGTAGCACCTTCAGACAGTTTATGCAAACATTTTACATTTACACTAGTTTGCAACAAGGAAAGGGTTTAAATAATGTATTTCTGTATTCCAAGAAGAGTTACCAATTTCAAACTGGGGGCCAGATTTTCCTAAAGAAAGTCAAGAGCTAAGGGTTTTCTTTTGGGCCATACTGAATTAATTTTTAAATTTAATCATGCAAGCTCTTTGCATTGACTTCATGTCTCCATTCTGCAGCTGGTCAAGAATGGTCTTAAACTTTTGTATACACACACAAAACAATTGTGCATTTGTTTCTAGCTGATTCCACATGAAATCCTTTTTGCAAATATCGATCTGAGAATTCTGGCAAAAATTAAAAGCACTAAATGAGGCAAACTGAACTATAACAGAAGAAAAAATAGGAATAGGGCTGGAAGCAAACCCACATGATAGTTTGTCTGCCGTCACTCTTTTAAACTGCTCCAAATAAAATACATGAGTCTGGAGGATATTGAAAACTCACATGCAAGCACAGTCCACTGTCATTGATCACATATTCTGGGCTAGGCAGCTGGGAAATTTTTTCTCCTCCCACCCATGTTTTAGATGACTGATGCAGCTATCAGACTTCACCTGGTCTTCTCACTGCTTGGTAAAGCCCAGAAACCAGCTCCAACAATTAGTGAAGTCAATCACAAAATAGAATCCACCTGAGGATTTTGCATCGCACCCCGCTCACCAAGGTTATTGGTACAAGTGATAAATAGGCCATTACACTGGTGCTTTAGATATGTGCATGTGTAGCCCTTGCTAGTGCTGTCAGAATCTCACAGTACCTCAGAGAACAAAACCAAGGCGAGCTCCAAGCATCAGAACACACTAAGCGCTACTCTGCTGCTTCATTACTTTCTAATAAAGACCACAGGAAAAATAATGCTGCCACTGAAGTTATTAAGAACCAAGACCCCAAGAAATCCATTTATAAGTTCTCCTGAGGACCCTGTGCTGTTGTAACTGCCAGAGATGAATGATATCCTGTAGAAAGAGATGGGAGTCCTCAAGGCAGCACTAGAGTGGCTTTTTAAAAGAAAATTGAATAATCTGATTTATCAGGTCATTACAAATTTAGTGTATTACAAGGAAGGAGTCTGAAATGTTACATGAGAAGGTCAGGTAGCAGTTGAGTTAGGGCTGGCCAACAATGTGCATCTTCTCACGCAGTACTTATTCTGTTTACAACTGCCTTAAGAAGTTTTTAATTCAACTTCTTATCCTTTTCACTAGATACAATCCCAGCTGGAGCAAAATGAAGTATCCTTAGCTACCAAAGTGAAAATTAAAAACCATCAGCAAGACTTGCCTAACTCCTTAACATGTTCCACATCTCTTCCAAACCCAGATTATCATCCTGATCAGAACAGCACAATCATTCCTCCTACATTCTTTTCAGTGCTCTAAGAAGTAGCCTCTTCATTTACTTCTCATAGCTGTGATGTTGCACACTTGCAATCTACCAGAAAACTCTTAAGTAAAACAAGAAACTGCTTCTGGCTTTTCTCCCATACTCATCTATCACAAAATCAGCATCAAAAAATCCTGCAAAGTCACCATATTCATGTTCCCCCAGACCAGCATAAATGGTCAAAATACCTGTTATCCAAAGCTCCATTTTCTGAGAACAGCACTGATTTCAGTAAACTGTTCCCACAAGTTACGGACAAGCCAATGAGTTTATTTGAATGGCAGTTCCACATATTCATAACTTCCTCCTGAGGTAACTGTCAAAGATACATGAAATGGTTCCAGTCTAAAGAGATTAGGTTTCTTCAATCCTGAAAAGAGATAGCTAAGGGAAGTGTAAAAGCAGCCATAAAATCAGGAGTGGCATGGAGAAAGGGAACAGGTAGAAACTGCACATGCGCTCTCTCCAAACCAGAGCTAAGGAATATCAGAAAAAATCATAAAAACAGGTTTGAAAAAACCTAAAAGAGGTGGTTCTTCACAAATGTGTACTGCAGCCAAGGAAAGCCTTGTTCTCAATGTTGTGGATGACGGAAGTTGAGACAGGCTAAAAACTGAAAAATTTCACTGAAAAAAACGTACATAGAAAGACATAGACTTTGTTTTATGAAAGCCCTGCACCACAAACTGCTGGAAGCAAGAATATTTGGAAAACTACCACTGTGCTTGCCTGTATGCTGCTGTAAATGAGACACTGGGCTAGACCCAGCATGTTTACTCGTATGAGATTTTATAGACAAGACAAAACATTGCTTGGAAGAAAAACAAAGTTAGGAAATAATGTTACTCAATGTTTTCAGTATTCCGATACAAACAGAAGGGAAAGAAGCACTACTGTTCCAAAAACTTCAACTGAAAACACTGTTTACAGCATCCTTCCCAAAACAATAGTCATACTTCTTGTTCCAGTAGTCACTTCAGTGTCTTGCCATGTGCTCTTCATTACACTTTTCATTGAAGCTGGCTCTGACATAGAATATGTGCTTGTTCTTTATGTCTATCCTCAAACAAATCTACTGGCTTGAGAAAGTGAACACATTTCTCCTCCTTTTAACTCCTTCTTGCCCTGACAAATGAAGAGCTTTGCTGTCTCCTGCAAGCCACCAAGTAAATTGATTGCAAAGATTCAGCCAGGTAATCTGAGGAAAGCCTTCCTGAAGGCATCAGGAGCTGCACAGGGAGGTTGTACTCAGTTTTCAAGAATTTTCTTCGTAAAGAGAAGTCAGGGGAAGGAGGAGACCCAGAACAGGTCTCAAATCCCTGTTACCTCTTTGGGATAACAGGCTAACACACATCTTGTAAGGAAGTATAATTCTAGTTAAAAGACCGGACACAACTAGAGCTTGTTTGTGCATGGAAGGCTCTTGCTAATTTAAAACCACAGGAGCAAAATGAATGTACGTTCAGACTTGTGATGGCATGTACAAACCCTGTTGAAGTTGAAGTGGCCTGCTGTTATTGCTCCTAAAACAACTGGTCTCTGTGGAATAGCAGGAACTACCACCTTCCCACCCCTCACCAGTCAGCACTGTCAAATTACTCTTCACTTCTTATATACAAAGAGTGAGCTATTCACAGGACAGTAAAACCAAAGAGAAATAAACCACATCTGACTTCTGGGAGCAAAATTTAGGAGAAAAATCTCTCAATTTCAAGTTGGGGAAAGTTGCCTTTGAAGCTGCCTCACAGCAACAAGTCAAAAATTCTGGCCCACTATTTCTCCAAGGTATGAGGAGATAAGGAAGGTGAAATAATCAAGAATGCAAATAATAATTTTCAGTAAATACAACAGGATTTTATGGGCTTAAGCCAAATCTAAGGTGTCCAAATAATGCTTCATTTCTAGCTACATTTCTGAGACGCAAATGACACTCGCAACCCTGCAAAAATTCTCTCGACTCTTCATCTTCTGATTTACAAACTTCTTCCTAGGAGAACACTTCAGTCATCACTGAGCTGTGATTGCCTCTTGGATGGCAGGCAGCCCTTGTTTAACTGCTTAGTGCTTGAGGATGCAACAAGAAAAGACATAGTCAAGAGAATTACACCTGGGCAAAACAGCCCAAACCCTCGGGGGTACTTTGGCTCTAACTCTCACCGACACCCACTGCAGTTCAGCCCTAAATAACTGCAGGGAGCTGTGACAACACAGTTAATCCAGACAGAGCTTGGCCAGCTCACAGCAGTACATGCTGTGTCCTCACCGAGAGTGATGGTCTGTACTGGGAAGTTGAGGCACACACGGTTCTACCCCTCCTGCCCACAACAGCCTCCAGACGGTTACTAAGACAACTAGAACTCAGTTACTAGTCTCATTGTGACTGCTGGGTGGGTGCAGAAGTGTCCATAGCAAGTCTAAGCATTAGCGTTTACATATCTGCCTCAGCACACTCCAGATCAGAGTATTTCACAGCAAGCTGACAGCCCACAGAGTCCTGAGCTTCTGCAAGTCTGAAAAATTAAACAGACAAAGTGTATAGACAGACATTATGGGAATTAAATTATCAGGATTACTATGGTAACAACACGGAGTGAATGATGACTTCAAGGCCGGGACAACATATGCATTTTATAGGAACAGCTAATTGTCTGACTGTGCTCACTGACACCACAACATATTTTTCACTAAATACCTTGGTATTTGAATTTTGCTGCCTCCAGCTACTATTAACATATTTTGCATTGATGCTTTGTATAAATCCCCAGTAATGTTTCTAGTTAAAGTTCCCAAACATACATTTAATTTATATTTAATGAGACAGTGTGAGTTAAGTAAATGACTGTTAATTAATTAAAGCATATGTATAGTGGGCTGTGAAGATTGATTAGTTAATGTTTGCAGAGAGCTTCCAAAGATGTAAAGAACCATATAAACATGAATGATGCTTTGGGAGAAAGAAAGAGAGAGGAGATGAAGAGATACAGTACATCATATTTAACCTTTAATGAACACCTGTTTAATATCACGCATGGTTTGTCATGCAGTGTTAACTGCAACAAGAAAGCAACTATACATTAGTTAAAATCTGGTTTATCAGCTGTTACTTTCCTGTTAAAAGTAAATGGACCTAATTCTCCAGTTCTATTTCTACTGCGACACTGTCATGTAACATGACTAGCCAAAGTTATCCAGAGTCACTGGATAAGCACAAAAAAGTGACAGCAAAGGCCAAGAGGAGGAACAGTGTTTGGAGAGGAGTCCCCAGAGCTGGATTGCTGAGTCCCAACGGTTCCCAGCTAGATGCAGAAGCCAAATTTTTCTAATCCTCCCACTCATTTCAAGTAGCTCCAGTGTCTCACTGCCAGCACTGCTGAGTTCTCCAGGGCTGTGGGGACAAGGACAAGTCCATGCTAGCACAGCCTGGCCAGGGCCAGTAGCATGCACTGCTTCACACAGGTTGAGTATTCACCAAGAGTCTCCCGTGGGGTTTGTAGTCACCACAAAGGTCACTGCTGCCATAGCTGGGGGCTGGCAGCTCCTGAACGTAGCCGGAGGGTGACAGCATGGTTGGTCTGCCTGGGAAAGGGATGTCAGTGTGCATGGGGACATCTAGCAAAGCAGCCCCTGTACAAAGAGCCTTTGCAGCCCTGCACCTCTGCTCCTCCTTCCTGTCCTTTCTGTAGACGACAGGGGGATTTCTCTCTGCTCAGTTCTGTGGCAGAGCTTTACCAGTTTCCTTGAAACTGAAAAGTTTCATTAATTGATGCTCTAGCTTCTTTAATGTATAGAGTGAAAAAAAAAAGTAACTAAAAAATTCAGTCTGGAAGAAGCTATCTGAGTTACCAAGCCGTGCCTGCTCCACTCAGACAACAGCACAGCAGATTCTAATCCCAGGACACCTGCAGAGCAGCTACTGCAGCTCAGGCCACTTCCTTGCTCCTGGGGAATGATGGTTTTTCGGGCAGCAGCTCTCTTAGGCAGTTGCATGCCAGAAACATTCACAAGTCGGAGAGCTGTGGTCAATGGAGGCCTGTGTCTTGCAGAGCCCCTCAGTGGTTGGTACTGGGACCAGCACTATTTCATATATTCATCAACGACCTGGATGAGGGAACAGAGTGCACTGTCAGTAAATTTGCTGATGACACAAAACTGGGAGGAGTGGCTGGCACCCCAGAAGGCTGTGCCACCATTCAGAGAGACCTGGACAGGCTGGAGAGTTGGGCAGGGAGAAACTTTATGAAACACAGCAAGGGCAAGTGTAAAGTCTTGCATCTGGGAAAGAACAAACCCATGCACTAGTATAGGCTGGAGACTGACCTGCTGGAGAGCAGCGCAGGGGAGAGGGGCCTGGGAGTCTTGGTGGACAGCAGGATGACCATGAGCCAGTAATGTGTCCTTGTGGCCAAGAAGGCCAATGGCATCCTGGGGTGTATTAGAAGGGGGGTGTCTATTAGGTTGAGAGAGGTCCTCCTCCCCCTCTATTCCACCCTGGTGAGGCCACATCCAGAATATTGTGTCCAGTTCCAGGCCCCTCAGTTGAAGAAGGGTGGGGAACTGCCTGAAAGAGTCCAGCACAGAGCCTCAAAGATGATGGAGGGAGTGGAACGTCTCCCTTAAGAGGAAAGGCTGAAGGAGCTGAGTCTCTTCAGCTTGGAGAAGATACTGAGGGATGACCTCATAAATATTTATACACATGTAAAGGGTGAGTGTCAGGAGGATGAAGCCAGGCTCTTCCCAATGATGTCCAATGATAGAACAATGGGCAATGGGTGCAAGACAGAGTATAGGAGGTTCCACAAAAAACATAAGGAAAAATTTTTTTCACCATGAGAGTGACAGAGCACTGGCACAGGCTGCCCAGAGAGGTTGTGGAGTCTCCTTCTCTGGAGACATTCAAAACCTGCCTGGAGGCATTCTTGGGTGATCTACTCTAGGTGATCCTGCTCTGCTAGAGGGGTTGGACTAGATGATCTTTTGAGATCTCTTCCAACCCCTAACATTCTGTGATTCTGTGAACTACTCATGAAACCTCACCTTGTCCCCACCTGCCAAGGATACCTAACTCTTACATGCCCAGTCCCAGTATTCCCAGAGCACACAACTTTTCCCCCAACTTATGTTCTGTTTGCTTTAAGCAAAGATCTGCATGGTCTGAAGAGTAAATTTACATATGCACTTGAAGGCAAAGGCCACCAGAGGAACAGGATTACTTCCAGCCTCAGGACAGCAGCACTGGAGAAGGTAAGATTCTCAGATGCTTTAAGACACAGGTAGTCTTGGGCTGGGATTTGTCTTCTGAGCATATCACTACATGAAAACAGAGAGACACATAGGTATTGATCACTCTCTCATGGCTCCCATTTCCCATGGCATCCAGCATATCTCTGAGCTCAGCATGGGGACTGCCAGCTCCTCTCTGGCCTCAGGGCAGAAATGTCCAACACTCCCACCTTGCAACCCACAAACACAGCTTCCCTCTCCTCCCTCCTTCTCTTAATTATGTCAATTTTTCTCGGGTCCTGTCTGTGTACTTGGAGACCTGCCTGGCAGCGTGAATGAAGAATGAGAGCACTAAGAGCTTTCTAGCACAGTCTGCCACCAGCAATGAGAGGTGTTAACTCCATTGCTCCCTGGACTGCCTGCTGTGCCAGCTCACCCCCCACAGCCTGGGAAACCACCACACACACAACTCCATGGCTGAGGGAACTGCTCTGCGGGCAGCAGCTCAGGGGAGTGCTGGACCCTTGAGCCAGATGCAGCCAAAGCAACCTCACGCACTTTCAGTGGCCCCCCTCAACATTCAAGGGATAAGTAGGGAGTATTAGTGGGCATATAGCCAGGAAGATTTTAGTGTGCTTGAGTTTTGCCAAGTTAGTTTGTTTAATACAGAGCTGGAGAGAAGAGGCAGAGCCAGGGAAGAGTTCTTCAGACAGGGTAATTGATGCAGGCTGTATATTAGCAGAGTTTTCCAGGACAGCACACCGCTAAACCTTATGCTTCTGCAAAACAGCCCTAGAAATAAACTCAGCTATCTGCAAACATAGAGTAAAACAGCTTGCCTGACCTCAGGGTGAATCTTTCAGCCAAAAAGGGATAAGGAATGTGCTTCCATCTTCACCTCCTGAAGACCTAGTAAAACTGGCTGAACCAAGTGAGTCCACGTGTGACAGGCTACACACCACCCTGACTGTGCTTGTCCTCAGCAGAGTCGAGGTCTGAGTGTGCAGGAAACCAAAGCTCTTCCCTCCTCCATGAGGCATTGAATAAGGAGGAACACATTAGAAAGAAATTCTTCACTGGGAGGATGAGGAGATACTGGGGCAGGTTGCCCAGAGAAGTTGTGGAAGCTCCCTCCCTGGAAGTGTTCAAGGCCAGGTTGGATGGGACTTTGAGCAACCTGGTCTAGTGGGAGGTATCCCTGCTCATGGTGGGTGGATTGGAATCAGATGATCTTTAACGCCTGCCTAACCCAAACCATTCAATGATTCTGTGAAAACAGCACAGCATCTGTGAGGGCACCTGTCAATGATGAGTGCTGCTGGGGCTTGGGTGGCACTCGTGGTGCTGCAGGAGATTTAAGGACATTCTAGGTTGACCAACAAGGGATTTTGCTGAGGACAATAGGGTCTGCTGCCCTTTGTCCCACAGCTGGATGAGAGGATGTAGATGACTAAGTTGACTCAAGTCTCATTTAAGCCCCAAAACTCTCCCAAACCCCATTCAAACAGCTTCTAAAATTCAGCTCAACACCAGGCCTCCAGGGCTGGGTAGAGGCACCACTTCAATGAAATACTTAAGGCTGCATTCAGGGAGTTCTCTTGTGTATTTCCTAGAGCCTGGTGGGTGGAGGATACCTCTGCTGGTGTCCACGGTGTCCTCACACACTGGCTATGCTGTGTGTTGGGAGGTACCAGCGTGGCAGTGCTCAGCATCCTGCCAGCCTCTGCTAACCCTCCCCCTCCTGCCTGATGCCCAGCCAGCCTGTGTCAGTCCCCAACAGAAAGTCACTGAAAACCCATCCAAGAGCCTGTGCTCTGAGCCACCAGAGCAGTCATCATCCACTCCATTTTCATCCAGTTTCCCAACAGAGATGAAGGATTATCAGTGATAGGGCCAATGCCGGGATGTAGATGAGTTTCCACGGTTGCCGGCAGCTTAGACAGAGATATCAGTCCCAGCAGTCAGTGGCCGCAGCCTGCAGGGTGTTCCCTGCAGGGTGAGCCCCATGACCAGCAGCCCAGATCCTGAAGCGAAGACAATCAGGTACCTATTTATCCCTGAAGTCAGTGGGAACCTCCCAGCTCTAGCCCTTGCAAGAGGGGTCAATCTTTTCTGTTTAAATAGCTCTGGCCTACTGGGATCCACCTTGTAAGCTCAGATACAAAACAACACATCCCGAAAGGATTCAGTTAGTTATAGACCCCAACGTATCACAGCCCTGTGGCTGAAGACTGCTTGCGCTTAAATCCCATTTCCACAGCTGCTACCTGGCTGCTGCAGAGAGAGAGGCAGCTTATTACAGACCTCCCAGGGAGAGATCCTGGCTGCCGCCCCAGGCACAGCTCCCTGCAGGTTAGGAGATACTTCTGCAGTTTGTCTGGATGCCGTACTGCAGCAGTGCCAAGAAAGAGGCAAGCCCTTGGGTGACAGGGGCAGAGAAAGCAGAAAGCCCAGTACACAGATGCAAGGATGGCCAGGGAGCAAACCAGCACAGGACAATAAAGTTTCCAGAAGTGTCTGCTCCTGGGCTTCATTACCACTCCAAAGGGGACAGTGACCTGCTTGCACAATGCTTCTGTTAGCCCATCCCCACACCTCTTAATTGCAGGGTTAGCTGGGCAGCGTTCCCTGAGAAGAAAAACTCAGCTGCTCACATGCCTCCAAGCAGCTGCTGCCAACATGCCTGATGTACTGCTTGGAGGAGAAGCATCTCTCCTTTCAGGAAAACAGTTTTCATTTGTACAATATACTCAGCTGGGTCCTGTTGGTAAGAAATGCTTGATGATTTATTCAGCAATGCCTTTCTCCTGGAAGGACATAAGCCATTCCCTTAGGAAACCTACAAAAATCACATTAACACTAGTATGTTCTTTGATGATTAGAGACTTTCCCTGGCAACACTCCATCAGTGCAGGCTGACAAAATATATTGCCATAATTGGAGACAGATTTTCCCCCCTTTTGCGTTACAAGGAAATCCAGCCAAAGGGCTCCAACTGGATTCTTTCTCATATGGTGCCACGGTATCAATTAAAACCATCTCCTTTGAGGTGATGCAAGGAGATCATTCTCAGGAATTTTTCCATACTGGCAATTATGTGCTTATGCAGTTTCATTTAACACAAAGCAAAAACTGGATCCCCCATCTGTTGCTCAGTAGCTTATGCAACATTTAACTGAGTGCTTTGTATTAATGGTGATCACCATTAGTAAAACAGTTTGTAGATTAGGAATTTATCCCACCTTTTATGCTTAGTAAGCAGCTTTTGCTAATCTCTTCTGTGGTACTTCCTGTCCTAAATTCTTAAAACACTTTTCCTTCCTAGCTGGATCTCACTGCCAGGCCTACTACAGAATCTATAGTAGAGTCACCTACTATAGACAACTGCCTCAGTTTCTATTTAGGAAAAAATGAAGACATAGCAGGGCACCTATTGGTCCAACTGTTGCAAGAAATCACAACCACTTGGGGAAGCCAACCTGGCCATTCTTGTCAGTGTAATTAAGTCTCTACAAACACTTTCCTGGGAAAAGATAAGAGGCTTTAGGAACTGATACCTGCCAAGACCTGTTCTATATTCCCAATCTGGCTACTAAGAAAATTCAAGCAGCTTCTAGCTTTAAAGATAGCTCTTCAAGCAATCACTAGTGAAAAGACAAACCCTTGATGTCTCCCCAGAAGTTGGACTTGAAGTCTAACGAATGGTCCTGAAGAACCACGGAGCATAAATTATTTCTCTTAAAAGTAAAGAATAAAAGTTATGTTAATAGAAGTCATTTGGCCATCTGAGAAGTCTCACAGCAATTGCATAAATTACTGCCTGAACAAGGGGTTTCAACCAGAACTTCATTTCATGGCCAGACCCTGCCTGATTTCCAGCCGAGCAATAACAAGCACTCTGGAGGCAGCTGCTCTGTCCTCAGTTGAATGGAATTAATAAGTCACAGAAAGCTGTTCACTAAACAAATTTTTCCTTTTTCTCTTGTGAACTGTACCGGAACAGAATATGTGAACAAAGAAACCTTTACTATTTCTCTGTATTTCACAGATAATTTTCTCTTCAAGCCCTTGCCCCTCACTTTAAGCCTGCCACTTCTGAGCCCCAAACTGTTTTGATCTACAGCACAAAGCCCATGACAGTGCTGCCTTTTCCTGAGAGGGCTTGTTGTCACCCCAATAAATGCACACACTCCACTCAAATGTCTCTTTTTTCCACTGGTCTCTGCCTCCAGAGGCAGAGTGGCAGAGTTTTGATTCAAATCTGTTATTCCCCTCTAAGACTCAACCATTTGTACCTCATAAATTGCAGCTTAGCAGACAGATTGAGACGTTTCAAGTTTATCTTCCCATAGAAGTAACAGCAAATTGTAGCATGAGCCCTGTGTGCAATTTTGCTCAAGTGCCCTGAGGCTGGGAAGCTGCTCAGGGAAGCTGTTTAGCTGGAGATGCACACTTCCCCAGTTACCGTCTTCCCAACACAAAGCTGTCTCTGAAGTGGCTCTGGGAAAGTTGATGGATACACGGTAGGCAGAAGCTTTATAAAAGGTCCAAACTGAAAATGCATGCAGTGAGCTAAAATGACTTGAGACAAACCAGAGCAGAACTTTTTATTGGGTTGGGAAAAGGTCATTCAACTTCTTTTATTATATCTGATTTATGTATGGCTCTGTACCTTCCTAGGGAGCAGTAATGGGCCTGCTGAATCATCATGAGAAAAACCCTGTATCTAGGCAGATCTGGGTTTGCAGAAGCAAGATTTCAAATTCTTTAGGACTGGAAGGAAATAAAATCTAACTGTGCACACGCACAGCATTTATCACAGGAGAGCTGGATCTTCCAGTTACTTTCACAGTGGAGTTTAGCACAACCAGCAGAAACAATTATGGGAAACTTCCTTTCCCAAGGCATTTCCATGTGCAGCTCTGGCTGTAATCCCATCCAGTTTATTTATACTGTGCCCAAAGCAATCTCATCCCCAACCATCTCTCCACATCTGAAGGCACAGAGATATCACAGTCTGGCTCCAGCTAAAGCTAATCTAGATTTTCATCACGCATAAATAAAAGATAAGTGGCAATTACTATCTTTAATACTGTGATGGTGTCAGACTCGAAAGAGCAACTCTGTCCCATCTGAATCCTCAGACTGTCTCAGGGCAGAGCCTGGCACACCTGCAAAGCCATAGGAATACCCCAGATCTCCTTATGACCCATCCTCATACAGACCTGGGTTTTGTGGTTTTGGCAGCACATGTCCATATCTCTGTGTAAGACTCCCATAGGCAAACGTGAGGATTTTATTCTGATACATGCTAACCCTCACTTTCCCCTGCATGGAGACACTGTATCAGTCTGGCATCCTGGCCCCCTTCTGCCGTGAGACTTTGCCCAGTGGGGAAGCAGACAGGGCTGTGGAGCCGCCAGGACCCCTTGACTCACGTTTCTAGGGCATGTTCTATGCACCTCGGCAGCTCCCTTTGGAAGCTGCTTGCCCAAATCTTCCCGGCTTTCCAAGTGTTTGAAAATCTGTAGCTCATTAAAAGAAGCCAGCAGGGAAGGGAAGGGGGGTTGGCGTGCTGCTCCACCGAGTCCCTCCTGAGGAGGGCACCCACCCAGCCCCGCTTCCAGCTTGACCTCTCTTTACCCACCTCTCCCCGTAACCCACAGAGACATCAAGTGGCCAAATCGTCCAATTACACATAAACAGAGCGCAGATTTGGGGGAGGAGGGTTTGAGAGGACAGCGGGGCTTCTCAGCTTAGTCAAAGTCGAGCAAATCACAGCCTAGCAAGAAGTTTTCTCTCAGCGTCTTTGCTGAATGTTATTTAACTTTATTCTTCCTTTCCCTCTTTTGATTATAAGCCTAGCAAAAACAAGTCAAAAATACAAACAGGAAAGAAACTAGGTGATCCCTGAAGACTGAACAGTTTGCACATACCCCTCGACTCCACACAGGTACTGCCCCTGCAGAGGAGCATGTGACAAAGCCCCTCCACACCACAGACTGCTAGAGGAAAACCAAGGATTGGAGCCTGCCTTCAGGGAAGAGAGACCTTAAAGTAAATAAACAGGTTGTGCAACTTATTTCCTTAAAGTTGTCCTTTCTCATCTTCTCTTCATAAAAAGTAGATCAGCGTTGTTTTTCACCCCCTGAATCCCTGCTGCAAGGTCATCAGCAACACAAAACCGAATGGAAGAGAACCTGGGAAAGCTGAAAATCATTTTCTCTTTTCAGTACCATGAGGAGAAGGCTTTCTCTCAGAGAGCTGAACGAAACATTTCAAAGCTAATCCAAGACCAAAGCCTCCCCCAGCTGCTCCTTCTTTCCACAACTTCCCCTCTGATAATGAGGGACTTGTGGGGAGCTCGGCAGCAAGCCCAGGAGCCCCAGAGATAGGTACCATCCCCAGCTGATAGTGCTGTCAGGAGCCTAGCAGTACCTTATGGGAATCAACCTACTAAATCTTGTATTAAATAAGTGGATTTGGAGAGGGGTTCTCTCACCAGAAGCCAAGATGGCAAGGAATTGTGGGACAAGTGTTGTGTGCAGATGTAAGAGATGAAGGACAGTTACAGCTTTTGCAAGCCAGGCTTAGAGTTTTCTTGTGATTCAACCCTTAAACACTGCAGCAGGGAGCAGTCCCAAACCTCTCTGCTCCCTGCAGTGTTATTCCAAAAGAGATTTTTGCTTTCCTGCTCCCAACAACTTTCCGTCATGGTCTGCATAAGAGCTGAGAGCATGCCCAGAGGTCTACAGGTAGGTGTGAAGACAAGACCCCATGCCTCCAGGGCTGCAGTTTCCACAAGTATCCTTAGAGCAGGGCGACCGAGAGCTGAACCAGCCATGTGCTTTTTCCTCCTGGTGCCCAGCCTGTCCTCTACTTTGTGGCTGGGGCAAGATTTCTTCATGCCTTCAGCCTGGCATCTCTGTTCAGTCTCCACAGTTTATCACAGGGCTCTTCCCTCTTGCTCTTTGTAGGAAATGGAAAACTTGAAGAGAGCTATTTGCTCCGAGCAGAGGGGCTGATCATGTGTCTAAGTCTGCCACTACAAAAGGAAAGTACATGTGATGGGATACATACAGGGATTGTTATAGAAAGCCTGTATTAAATCTGCCAAGAGATTAATGTTTCACATCGAGGTTCAGGCACCCACTTGAACCAGCAGCCATTGCACTCCTGAACCATTAGATCGTGCTAAATTTCCTCCTGCCACTCAGCTCTTCTTCTTCCAGCCTCCCAGTGCTGCCTGTGGAGGTCGAATATCCAACTCAAATTCAATGTGCTTCACATAGCACCTTGGGAGGCTGGCTGCCTGGCTCCCAGGGAGAATCAAATATAAGTTGCTTCCTGAGCAGCAGAACATGCAAATCCCATTTTGCTTCAGCAACTACCGGTATGGATTCTCTAGTGGCTGATTAGTTGAGCACCCGTTGCAATACCTAGGATGCCTCTGGCTAATTTTACTAACTCACCTGTAAGTTCAAATGTTAGAGGAGCACAGACAATTCCATCTTAAACCACAGGAAGCCAGGCAAGAAGAAAGGTATATCCCAAAGGAATTTCCACTCAGGAGAGTTCTCCCAACTCAGACCAACACTTCTCAGTAGTTAGACAATAACTGTGTGTTAGAGAGGGAAAAGCTTGTTTTGCAACACATCAGAAGTCCTCCCTGGGGAAAGCTGAGCTCCCCAGGGCTCTGAGCAATGCCCTTTCTTGCACATCTGAAGATAACATCAAGACAAACTCTTCCAGCTAGCTTTGTCTCTCCAATGCAGGTTTAAACACCGTTTGGATTATACAACACTGACACTGCTGTAGATGGAGCTGCATGAGGAAATTCTGCTTCTTAAATACAAGGTTTGTTTGGTGTTACCCTCGGTCCAGCACAGAAGCCAGGCCTGCAGCTGAGATAGACGTCACCTGTGGCTGATCCCTTCCTGACAGCAGCACTTCTCTGCAACTGCTTTCCTCAGACCAGCTTTAAGTCAGGACAAAAATGCACATAGCTGCTCTAGCTCTGTGAATATCAAAGAGACAGCTCTATTAAACCCAAAGGACAGTTGTCCTCTCTGTATTTCAGATTGGTCTAAAACTGTGCTACAAGGGACAATTAATCTTCAAAATCAATTTTTTGTCAGGAGGCTATATTTCAATTGTCTCAGGAATGGTGGTGCTGGGCTGGTAATTACTGTCTGATGAGGCAACCTCTGAATTCACTGCCCAAGAGAACACTTTTTATTAATAACTTTTGTCACAAACCTCAGGTCCTTTTTTGACTTTGAAAAAACATGCTGCCTTATTTACAGTGTTAAAAACCTCAAGCTGTCAGGAGTCAAATGATTTGCTCTGGGTTTTCATTGCATTGCAAGACAGGGAGTAGATATTCCCTTTTCCCCAGGAAGGCAAAGAAAAACGCCAGTTTGCCCTAGAAGAAACACAATAAAAGTGCTAATTTGATTTCCTTTGCATTTGTGTCCTTTTTCCCTATGTCCCAACTCCATGATAATCCTGACTCCCCTATGACCCCCTCCAATTATTTTCCACACAGATGTTGTCTGGCTGTTGCATACGCCTTAGCTGTTTGGCTCCCAGGCTCGCTGCTCGCCATCACCCAGAGAGTGACAGTGCCCAGAACAGCCTTAGAGCCACAGAAACACCAACCCCAGCCAGCTACTCTAGGTGAGGCTGCCTCAGGACCATGCACCCAGTAAGTGCCAAGTTCGGCTTCCTACAGGCAAGATATTTCAGGATTTAATCCAATGACAGTGTCAAATGCTTAAATCACTGCAGATACAGGACTGCTCCAGGGCCACCCTCTTGGAGGAGTGCCTAAGGCTCCCCCTTGCACTGTTCACTTGCCTTCAGGAGCTCAGCTCGTCACAGAGCTGCAGAGCTTGAGCACCAGAGCCTAGAGAGAGCAGTCTTGTCAGACTAAACTTGTGCAGCCAGCACACTCTCCTGGTGCAGGGGAGACATGGCTTTGTATCTCAGCAAGCAAATCATATAAACCTCAGGTTTTCAACTTGCTAACCACTTACATTTTGGATGCAGAAAACTGACACTGTAGTGCAATTAATGCTGCTCTAAACCTCCTCAAGCCATGAAAGCAGATGTCAGCCTGAGCCACGCACACACCCCCACACATCACATTTCCTGGTGAATAGCAGAAAGAGTCTCAAATACATTGATCTTCTAAATCATGCTTCCAAAACAACAGATTTCCCCAGGAGAGTTCTGGCGCTGACAAGGTGTTTCCTGTTCCTTGCTGGGCACCAGGCACCTCCAGCTGCAGAGCTTAAGTCCTCCACTGGTGCTCTCAACCCTGCAAACTCTGCACTGGGAGATTGCGCTGAATTGGAAGATGAATCCAGCTCTCCTGACCCCTAGTGTTATATTTTCTGCCACAGTTGTCCCTCATAGTGGAGAAATCACCAGTGCTTCAGGAAATCAGGCTCTGCAAGAGCTGCTTTTTAGTAACAAAGGGTTTCTATTGAATTGAATTGCCTTTAAGTCCCTACATGCTACTTACTTTTCAGCTCACCCAGCTAAAGCTCATTTGATTTTAAAGATAATCCAATAAGCATCAATTAATAAAGTTAACTTTGGAAGAATTGGATTTCCCTAGTGCATGAGACCATGAGATTAAGGGATGGGCCAAAAGGGAAATGGAGCCGACATTTCTGTTATAAAAAGGTGTTTCTGTTAAATCCTGGATATTTTCCCTTGTACAGATGAAGGTTCAAAGAACTCCTGCTTTTGTAGATGACAGACCCCTCTCAGGCATTGAAACAGACATTGCAAAGGTCTTGAAAAACAAACTTTGTCCAGGCAGGTCCAGCAGACCATGAGAAGCATGAATGCTGCTGCAAGAGTGTTACAAGCAACACAGACACGCCAAGTCCCAGCTCACTATTGCAGGCTCTGCTGTCCCCACTTTCACTCTGAGCCCTGCTCAGTCTCCACAGGCTGGAGATTCTCCATCACTTAAGCACCTAGTGATTTTTCTGAGGAATGAAACGAGTGGAAGCAAGATGTCAGGAGAAAAAGGAATATGAACTACATGCTAGGGAATGAGGACAGCAATGTCTACAGGACTCCTTGCAGTGCTCCTCTGCAGCAGGTAACGGTTGCATTAATATTTACATTAGTTGGTCACAGCTGGAAGAATCCATTCTCTGTTACTGAAGACCAAATTAAGCTTGTGAAGACAACTGAAAACTAAAAAGTCTGGTAAAAGATCCCTGCTCTCTAAATAGTCTATTGAGTGTTTATCACCAAATTAAGGTCTTTCAGTCTTAACCACAGAATCATTCTCTTACCAGAGGCTGAGACATCTGATGTGTATGTGGCTAAAGGCAAAACACATCACAAGGGCTCTCCTGAGCTGCAGGTGTATTTTCTGAACAGATTTCCTTCCTAGCACTGAAATGGGAATGATCCATTCGGTGACCTCATCTACATTCTCAAGCACAAAACACGCTTAGACACCTCAATTCATATATCATGAAAACAACATGTATGTCAAGGAAAAAAAAAAGGAAAAAGGAATGATACTCTGTTACAAGGAAATGCAATTAACCAACCAGCTGGGGTTGCTGTGAGACACAGTTCAGCCCATGAAAAATTAAAGGCAACATAGACCTCTAATGCATCATGTACCAGGAGAACCATTAAGTAATCAGTCAGCACCCAGTTTTATAGGGCATTTTGGGTATAATTCAGCCTCCATTCATTTTAGAACATTTCCTTAATGAAGTAATGCACTGGACATAAATATTTCAATGCAACTCTCCAATGCCTTTTAAGTAACAAGCAGCCTTCAGTAACACAGAAACCAATTAAGTTGTAAAAGATAAATACCACCAAAAAAAGAAAGAAGGACCAGATACAAGAACAGCAATGTGCTTAACTCAGTGAGATTCAGGCAAATAGATAAAGCTGTACTTCTGAAGCCATAAAAAAATAGAAATCAACAGAGACAGGAACAGCAGAAAAGGTTGGTATTAGTAAGATGCTATTCCTATAGCTAGACTGCTATACAAGATAAGCAATAAGAAAAGATATTCAAAGAGAAAATTGCCTAGCTATTACCATGCAAGTGATTGGTATTTTAGGTGCCAACGGTTATTACCAACCATACTGACAAGTGATTTAAGAAAACAAATATAAAAATAAACACCTCCCAAGACCACGGGCCAACCTGTAGGAGGAAACTTCTCTGATGTCAGTCCCCAACTGCAGTGTGGTGAAAGGAGTAAGACATGGGTACAGCTCTCAAACTGTAAGATCTGTCTGTAACCAATATGACAGAGCTATATTGTGAATAACTGACCCCACCCAGTTGCGTAAAGCTATGGAGCAGATGATTATAGAATCACAGAATGTCAGGGGTTGGAAGGGACCTCAAAAGATCATCTAGTCCAACCCCCCTGCCAGAGCAGGATCACCTACAGTAGGTCACACAGGAACTCCTCCAGGCGGGTTTTGAATGTCTCCAGAGAAGGAGACTCCACAACCTCCCTGGGCAGCCTGTGCCAGGGCTCTGACAATTCTGTGATGCTCAATCCAACAAGTGTTTTGACTTCTGAAGGGCTTCAAATGCCTTCATCCAGCACAGCCCACTTGCACTTTTTCCACCCCAAGGGCTTTGCAGAGCTGAGGCACCATCACTACATCTGTCCCAGGATGGATTCCTCAGTGGGCACAGGTGGGATCAGAGCCCCCGTGCCTGGTGGTGCCCAGTCAGCCCCTGCAGGAGACACATCTGTGAGAGGGGAGCCTACAGCCTCGCTGCTCTCTGTTGTGGGGTGTCAGCTCCCCTCAGCCCAGAATTGCCTGGCTTAGTAAAGGCCTTTAAGGTCATTGAGTCAGCTCCCTTGGTGCAGTTACCGCTGCGTGTCTGGAGCTTCTTCTCTTTTCTGTGGTCTGGCCACTAGAGAGAGCCGTGGTATAAAATGTGCTGCTCTGGCGCATCCCCGTGTCCCGGACACAACACTCCAGCTGTCATCGAGTTAAAAAACCTCCACCTCACTTAAAAGGAAAATAAGGCATTTTCCCCCAAGTTCGTTGTTTTTTCCTAAAAAATTCTTAATCCAAGTTTATTTTCGAGCTTTCATTTTTCATTTGCTCTTCATTTCTCAAAGGAGAGCTGCCCTGGGAGAAGGGGCAGGTAACCTGACAAGTATTTCTCCCATCCCTTGGCAAGGATTTTTTGGGGAAAAGATCTCTCACCAGAAGGGACTGGATTGAACACCACGGCTGGCACCAACACTGAGTTAATTTCACTCATGTGAGGAACGCGAAGTTGATAATCATAGAATTCGTTGGGCTGGAAGGGATTTTTAAAGGTCAACCCCCTCACAGCGAGCGGGGACATCTTGAACTCGATCGGGTTGCTCAGAGCTCCATCCAGCCTGACCTTGGATATCACCAGGGATGGGGTCTCCAGCACCAATTCAGGCAACCTGTGCCAGTGTTTCACCACCCTCATAGTAAAGAATATTTTCCTGCTGTCTAATCTAAATCTACCCTGCTCTAGCTTAAAACCATTGCCCCTTCCACTACATGCGCTTGCAAACAGTTCCTCACCCAGTAAGTTAGGCATCAAAACACTTCCATGGGAGCTGGGAGGCCTTTGTCATAGTACAGAAGCATCAGTGTTAGTTGCAATGGAGTTTCACCTGAAAGTCAAATCAGTTTAATGCAACACAACGTTTGAATGTATGTGCCTTGCTGACAGGCTGGGCTGCATCGCTCCCGCCCTGAGCTATGCTCATGCAGCTGAACTGCTTTGCGGTCTGACTCAGAATCTGCAGATCAATGCTCTGCACGCACTAAGGCCACAGAGTGATCGGTATTAGCTTTGGTCTTTGTGCTCTGTGGTACCCAGGGAATCAATTTTAGGGAATAAGCTCCCTCTGATGCTTCCCTTCCTGCCCAAGTTTGTACTGCCTTCATCAACATCCCAGTAACCGACTAAACAGGTGATGGTTTCTATTTAAATTATTTGTTCTTTTAATTCTGCAAGAACTTCCAGTCCTCTGATTTTTAGGTTTAGTAGCTCATTTTGAGAGTTTTCTCTTCAAAATTCCAGTGGGTCAGACGGGTCACAGGGTTTGGTTGCTGTAGTGCTGGGGCCTGAATCGTGAGCCCTGCACTGAAGCTGACCTATAGATGAACCTCACAACCCCACACCTTATAGTATTAATCACATATGTAATGGATTGATAATCTATTTTAGCATTTTTTTTTTTTTTTTTTTCCCCGATGCCAATCTGTAAAAGCTTTGCTGTGAGACTAAATGTGCGGTGGGAAGCAGCAGGGTGATCTTTCTTTAGCTAAAGGCCAGGTGCAAGGCTGGGAAACTGGCTGCCTCTTGCTTTGCTAGAAGCATGTTACAAGACCATAAGACCAGAGGCCTGGCTTTGGTGAGAAATATGTGATTAAGGACTGAAACAGATAGGGAGACTTCCTTGTATTCCTCCTTTAGCCCTGGCCAAGCTGTGGGAGGAATCCATCAGAGGGAACAACACCAGATGTTCCCAAGTTCGAAGTTATGTCAGGTTGTTTATTTAATAGTTTAAAAGCTGGACCCTCTTGCAGTGACTTTGGAGACCTCACCTACGAGTGGACGCACTGCGTAGGACTTCCCAACTGCTGGGACGGTTCTCCAGAATCCTCGCTGCAACAGGGGCTCCCCAGCCACTGCAGATCTGGATGACGATATTAGGGCGATTGGTGATGGATCTTTCTTAATAACTATTGCTAAGCCTATATAGTACTGATTAGGTGCATTACCCTGCTTGTTCTCCTTGCTGCTTAAACTAGAGTATAATAAGTGTGTATTGCCTTATTCTTGTAATACTTTAAAAAAAAAGATAGTAAAATAAGCTTATCCTTCTGCTGGTGCCTGTGTTCCTTTTCTGCAGGACGAGTCCCCCCACCCCAGGCAATTAGCAAAACAGTTGCCCAAAGGGTGAAATCTTCCCTTGTTCCTGGGAATTTTACCTCATTCTCTCCCAGGTAATATGTACTCTATTTGCACACCTGCAGTTCAGCAAATTGGAAGAATATTTAGAGAAAATAGAAAGTTTTCAGCTGAGCAGAAAATGACATTCCAATTGTAGTGACAGGTCCTGGGGTCAGATGAAACAGCACATCCTGACTTCAGGCAGAAATCTTCCTAAGACCAGCTACCAGTGTCTGTCCCACAGAACAGAAAAGCCATCCCTTCTTGGCCTACCTGCTTCTGATAGGAGCCGCTGCTGTCAGCCAGGACCGTGAGGGCACCGGTCCCTTCCCAGATAGAAGTGCAGAAGACAAGAGCAACAGGGCTAGGAGCAGCCAGCTTTGCTTGGCTGCTTCAATGTTCTTGGGGATAAGGCAAGCTGGTGTCAACTTGCAGTTTTACACAGGTGAATTAAATCCTGGCACCAGGAGAGCTGGCTTAGCTTCCCAGAGGAGCAAGCATCAGGAGGACTTGGTCTTCTGCTGCTGTTGGAACATTACAGTTGTCCCTAGCAGACCTCACCTGCACTGCTGCTCCAGCTTCCTCTTATCCCATGGGGATGTCAACAGCACACAGCTGCTGTCAGCTCTGCAGTCATGGCCATACTTGGAGCACCTGTGGGTCCTCTCTACCTCAGGTGCTGCAAGGATGTGTCCCCTTCTCCTGTGGGATGCTCTGCACTGATTCTTCCAGGCTCCTTGTGACAACAGACACAGTCCTGTCTGTGCACAGGCCTCATTTCCTACAGCTGAGGACATTTCCAGTGGGACGAGCCGGCTGTGTTTGCTAGCAGACTAGGACATCTACTGAGAAACCCTTGTTCTTGATGCCTCACTTTGCCTTTGGAGAGGAGACTGCAAGCGAACTCTTCCTTTAGACCTGCCCACATGCTTATGTTAGGGATGTTCCTGGACATCACCCTTTACCCTCAGGCTTGCCTTCCATGCTTCATCATTTGTGAGTAATTAACAAGTAAATAAAAACACACAAGTGAAGTGCTTAAGTGGGGTTCGTGTGTCCCTTGCCAGGCTGAGCACAGCTTCTCGGGACAGGGTGAGGTGTGGCAGAGCAGTGGGGATAAACCTTGCGCAGCCAGACATCTTCTGCTCCTCCCAATCAGCAGCACCTCCCCTGGTAAACCTCCAACTGTTATATCAGTAACTGTTAAAACTATAAATTTACTCTTTTCCAGCCTTTCTGGGACAAATCCCATGCTCCCCAAGTACCCTCTGGTGACACAGACATGCATGGCCATATCACAGCCTTCTGGACGCTACCTGTACCCAATGAGGATGACGAGGTGATGAAGGCAACAGCAGTGTGGAACACACTTTAGTTAAGTGCCCATCCCAGCTCTGCGCTTAGCTCTGGGAAGAGGATGCTGGTGTGCTTCTGCATTGCTCACCTGGGCCTAAACCCTACTGGTGTCACACACACGTGTTCCTCTGGCTCATAACTAGCCGCTGCATACGTCAACTCTGTTTTAATAAAAATGAGACTCCACTCAGTTCTAAAATAGCCAGGAAAAACATTGTCCTGCGACGTGGCACTACGCTGTTAATACAAAAATAGAAATCATGTGGTGGCCCAGGAGCCCCAGCACCAGCTGGGGGCTAGTTGTGTCTGTGTTTGAAGCTTGGCCTCGAAAGGCCATGAGCTGAGTCACTGAGGTGGAGTTAGGATGTCTGTTTTGGGGGGAAGAAAAGCAGCAACAGGGGAAAGGAGACTGGGTGGAAACTGAGGTGTCAGTACTCAGAGCTGCTGCTCACTATCAAGATGAAACAGGAGGAGGTTTTGGCACGGCTGCTCGGGTGCTTGTCTCGGGCTCTCTGGGGTCAGACAAGCACAGACATTCAACAAATACCCAGCTGTCAGACTCAAGTCCTGTACTTGTTTTAAACTTGGTTTGCAGTCTGATCCTTGGTCTTATTTTCTCTGTTTTGCCATTAACTGCATCAGCAATTCTGGCCAGGGTGAAGCAGGATAAAACTGAGGGAGTCGGTGCCATTTAAGGATCACTGTCCCTGCAAGAAACAAATCATGGTGATGGACACCAGTACCTCTGATCTGAGGTAACCGACTGGTGGCAGGAACTGTCACTGGTTTGCTAGCAGGATGGTGCAAAGAACTGGGATGCAGGGGCTGGTTTTGCTCAATATTGAGATTGAGAAGGAATAGTCTCAGGCATAAACCAGGGTTTCACATAGCGGAGGGGATTTTCTCGATCTCCAGGCATGCTATGACCCACCAGGTCTCTGGGAAAACAAACTGGGAATGGTACATTGTCCTGGTCTTGGCTGGAATAAAGCTAATTTTCTTCCTAGTAGCTGGTATAGCAGTGTGTTTTCAATTTAGGATGAGAATAATGTTGATAACAGTCTGATGTTTTAGTTGTTGCTAAGCAGTGTTT
>NW_009715300.1:0-504 GCF_000703405.1 Apaloderma vittatum
TAAAATCCTTTTCTGTTATTTCTAATATCGCCGGCCAGATTTTACTCTGTCAGGGCTTTAGCTTTTCTAACCTGGTCTCTGCTTACACAAGCAATTTCCTTGTAATCATCCCAGGTTACCAGTCCCTGCTTCCACACTTTGTGTGCTCCCCTCTTGTATTTGATTTTCACCAGGAGTTCTTTGTTTTTATCCATATAGATCTCCTGGTGTTTTTGCCTGATTTCTTCCTTCTAGGGATGCAATGCCTTTGAGCTTGGAGGAGATGATCCTTGAAAGTCAACAATATTCTTTTTTTGTACTCTACTTGTGACTTCTTGAATACTGATCCATCTCCCAAACCCTAGGACTCCTAACCCAATATCTACCTGCCAGATTGCAGTCCTCTCTTTCTGTTTTGTCCTCTTCTGAATTAACATTGAATTGTGTAAGAATGTAATTCAGTCACACCAGAGAGCCAATGTTTTCTCTCTGGCAGATGTGGCTGATTAGGGAAAGAACACGAGA